>NC_068984.1:16828650-16846892 GCF_001194135.2 Octopus bimaculoides
CCACCTTTAGTTGAGCAAATCGACCCCAGGACTTATTCTTTGGAAGCCTAGTACTTATTCTATCGGTCTCTTTTGCCGAACCGCTAAGTTTCAGGGACGTAAACACACCACCATCGGTTGTCAAGCGATGTTGGGGGGACAAACACAAACACACATATATATATGACGGGCTTCTTTCAGTTTCCGTCTACCAAATCCACTCACAAGGCTTTGGTCGGCCCGAGGCTATAGTAGAAGACACTTGCCCAAGGTGCCACGCAGTGGGACTGAACCCAGAACCATGTGGTTGGTAAGCAAGCTACTTACCACACAGCCACTCCCGTGCCTATATATATATAGAGAGAGAGAGAGAGAGAGAGAGAGAGAGAGAGATTAAATTCAAACTGTCAGAGTGAAATACATCTACAATCTTCTTTATTGTGCTCATATTTTTGCAGGGTGTAGAATGGAAACTTCTGGCAAGACATGAACCCAGCGATTACTTGAACCCTAAGAGAGTTGCTTATGACATCCCAAGTAAAGTAGGGGTTCAATTTCGTTGGTGGCAGCCAGAACATGGTGGAAAGGGACACGACCAATGGGCCATTGACAATGTAGAAATATTAGCGTAAGTACTTACACTTCAAATTTCCATTTTTGTTTGACATTGTTATTTTATATTCTTCCATCTTGCATAATTCAACTAACATCTCTTATTGGGTAATACAATAATCACTGTACTGTATCTCGTTTGGTTTCACATAAATTGTAATAAGATTAGATTGCCTTTCATTAATATATTTATTAATATATTTATATTAAGGTAATCAATTCAAGCTTATATGTCATAGGCAAAGATTAAGATGCTCTCAAACTTCTTATACTTTAACAGAGGGGAGTCTGAAAAAATGTATTACATCAAATTCATATTCATTTGCTCCAACAACTCTCCATGCAATACTTAATTCCTGTGATTAATTTCGTTTTGACACCAACCATTGTCTAATCATTTGTGTAATATCAATGGTGTTTAATGTATTCATCTGCATTCTTTCTACCATACATTTATATTTGTTTCTTGCACAGCTGTGTACTCTTGTTTTTAGTCTTTTAATTGTTTCAAATCCTCTAATTCTTTTAAACTGATCCTTTCTTCTTTTTCTTTTCTCCTCCTTTCAGAGTAAAGAACAGAAAAAACCAACCCCATTTGAGTCGCTGAAGAAAGAGATCCCATAAAAAAAATTTTAGCAGTTCTGCCAGTGACACAGGATGTTCTGAACCAAGAAAAGTCCCAAGTGTAAACTATAAAAGTAGGAAATCAATGACCCTTGATAAAATATTGTAAATAATCAAATATATAAAAAAAATTACTTTATACAAAAGTTTATTTCGTTTCTTTATTGTACCATGTCACCACTGTTGGAAAGAACAAAAAAAAAACTCTCCTATTTTGTTAGATCTCAGAGATGCTAACCAACATATTTGGGGATTGTTTCTCAATATAGTGAGAATAGATTGAGTCTTCCGCTGGAATTGAGCTTTAATTGTTCAGGTTTAAAATTGTTCAAATCCTTTAATGTTTTTGCAGTAATAGAAGAAAATGTCAAAGAATATGCCTCAATCTAAAAATGTTTAAAGATTACATTATTTACACAGAGTAAAATACTCAGTCTTTTAATCTTTGATTATATAAAGTACTTTAATTTCCAACGGAATAGCTAATCTTAGAGATTAGGATGGAAAAATAATTAGCACCAACTTCTGTAAGATCCAAGTAAAGTGCTGTACCCACACCATGTGGAATGTCTACTTGTACAGTCATTGCATTACACCATGATTGAATAAATTAAAGTTGGTGATGAAATCTAGCACAGCTAGATATGAAGATAAGGATTGTGGGAGCAGAATATCAATGCAAAATAATCAATTGAAATGAAAATGACATTAGATGCAAAACCAGCCTGAGATTTGTAGATAAATTCATAGATGTATCATAATGATTATCTTCTTTAATTAGCTTCATGTTGGTTGATACAATTTACTTATATCTTCATATTGCACACCTTCGAGTACTCTGCCTGCTAACGGACCCTGCAACAGAAACAAAAATTTATGTGAAAATCATTGTCACTATAAAGAGTTTTAAAGAACAAAAGCAGGAGAATTAGTAGAAATGCTAGCCAGACACAAGTTGATTTATTTTATTTGATTCAGAACTACTGCTCTTCGAGCTGGGGTGAAAGAAGAAGCAATAAATCAACAGCTCTATAATATTGTTAATTCATTTGTCTATCCTTTGTCTTGAATCTAATTTTAATAAACCATTCAATCACAGGAAATTTAAGATATTCTCGGTGTTAGTTAAAAACACATCCCAATTAATTCAGCCAAGCGAATTCATAACATTGCTCCAATGGTACACATAAAAAAAAAGTAATGAATGCAAAATAACCATAAGATACAACTTATTTTTATCTTAGTAAATTGTAATTGAAATCTGAAAATATTTCAATTTATTACATAGTTTACGAAGGAGTACCATCTTACTTTGAACCAATGAGGGAGTCTCTTAAGCCAGGGGCCAGCAACATGTGGACATGAGCAATTAAGGCATTCTCAGTCCATTTATAAACATTTTTCAAATTAATGTATTTGTGAGCCATTCAGTATTTGATGGGTTTTAGACAGCCTTTCGTGTTAAGTTCTGTTTACATAAACACTGCTTTTAATAGAAATAGGGAGGAGGAGACAGATACACATAGATATTTTAATATGTAAGATTATAATGTGATATACATGTGGCCCACTGACAAAAAGTAAACCATTACAAAAAGAAGTTATGGATTCCTGTTCTACATGGTCACTCAACCGATTAAAACTAATACTCAAATCTCCCTTAAATCACATTCTACCTTCTTGAAGATGATACCTTAGACAAGGACAGTCATAGCAAGAATGCCTTTATCAGTCTTCTTGACCTGCAGCTAAACAACAAAGATCTCACCTGTTTGATGGCAACAGTTGCACAAAATTTCTTTTCATTGATTGATTGTAAAACAGCATTTGTTCCACGATATGCACCATTTACTATTTTTACAGTTTTACCTGAAATAATTGCAGAAAAAAAAGAAATAAATACATAAAACTTCTATGACAGTTGTGTGGAGGAGTATCATGAATGAAATATACATGATGGCTGAAAGAGTGAATCTGCAGAAGAAGAGAACTTTAGGTAAACATAAACCTGGACGACTAGAAGAAGTAGTAGGCCTCACAGATAGAAATACATACAAGGGAAGATACTCTTACAATAAACTAATCCAAATAATTCTGGGAGACAAAATTAAAATAACCACCATAAGGTTTTGTGCTAGATTGCAAATCCATTTACCAATGACTGTACGGAAGGCAACCCATGCAAGAAAATTAGTATTTTTTTATTCTTTTATTTATTTCAATCATTTGACTGTGGCCATGCTGGAGCACTGCCTTAGAGGGTTTTAGTTAAAGTAATCAACCCCCAGGACTTATTTTTTGTAAGCTTAGTACTTATTCTATCAGGGGTCTTTTGCCAAACTGCCAAAACACAAGGACATAAAGACACGAGCATTGGTTATCAAGCAATGGCAGATAGACAGACACACATAAATACATATATATATATTTATATATATGATGGGCTTCTTTCAGTTTCCATCTACCAAATCCACTCACAAGGCTTTAGTCGGCCCAAGGTTCTGCAGTTAACCCAAACCATGTGGTTGGGAAGCAGCTGATGGGATAAAAGCATCCCAGCACTTACACAAGAGAAGTAGATCAATTATTCTGATATAAAACTGACAGAGAATGGAAAGATTTTGTTTTTCTGTGTCTAGTGAGATAGTTACAGTTTATGTCTTTGCACAGAAAGTTCTGGAGAATAAAAGCTGGGGAGAGTGATTTAAAGCAGTCCTGGTTTAGCGGATGTACACAAACACACACATGCAATATGAGTAACAAGAGAGGTGCTTGAGTGGAGAAGCAGAAGCTACAGTAGCAGAGTGGAGACATATATCTGTAGGCCAGAGGTTGGACTGTGCTGGTGAGTGACTTCATGTCAGTCGTCTTTAGGCGCAGTTTAATTATCCAATATTTGGGAGCATTACACTATTATGAGATGACAGCCTTCTCTAGTTTCAGTACTTATTCTAGCGGGCTCTTTTGCCAAACTGCCAAAACACAAGGACATAAAGACACGGGCATTGGTTATCAAGCAATGGCAGATAGACAGACACACATATATATATATTTATATATATGATGGTCTTCTTTCAGTTTCCATCTACCCAATCCACTCACAAGGCTTTAGTCGGCCCAAGGTTATATGATCAGTCAACCTGCTAGAAATGGCAGCCAAATCTCTCAAATCATATTCTGACAGCTTAAAAAAAAGGAATGCACTCCATGGTAAGTAGTAATGGTCATGGCTGGAAAACCTTTTGTTGTAGGTCAATTCAATCAAAGCTGGCCCAGTGAGGCTCAAAAACAACAAAAAGATATTGAAGAGGATTAAATAAAAGATTATATTTTGTCACAGATTAGTCTCAGAAGAAGAAATGTTTAGGAAATCTGATTAAAGAGGAAACACATACCAAGAGCAGGAATCACAGTTTCAAGATGGCTCTGGTCAAGCCTCACTTTGTCTCCAGTATCCAACAGCTTCACAACAGCCATATATAAATTTTCAACTTGCTGTAAATAAATACATACGATGAATTATTTGGTAAGAATCTCATTCAATCAAATATGAGGTTAATTCTTTTTTCTTTTTTGCAGCCATGCTGGAGCACTGCCTCAAAGCAGTTTTAGTCAAATGAACCAACCCCAGTACTATTTTTAAAGCCTGATACTTGCTCTAAGTGTCTTTTGCTGAACCACTAAATTACAGGGGATGTAAACAAACCAACACCTGTTAGTAAGTGGTACAATGGGACACACACATGTATGCATCGTTTAACATCCGTTTTTCATGCTGGCATGGGTTAGACAGTTCGACTGGGGTCTGGAAAGCCAGTGGCTGCACCAGACTCCAATCTGATCTGGCAATGTTTCTACAGCTAGATGCCCTTCCTAACACCAACCACTCCGAGAGTGCAGTGGGTGCTTTTTACGTGCCACCAGCACAGGAGCCAGTATGGACGTTAAACAATGATGATGATGATGATATATATATGTATATGTGTATATATATCAGGTCATCCCATAAGTTCTGTCTGAATTTTGAATAAAGAAAACAAGAGATCAAATGTTAATTTCCCTGATTATCTATGACTTCCTTCCATCTATTTACAAGTTTTTTGAATCCCATCAATGTAAAACTCTTTTGGTTTCAAAGCGAAGAACTCTGAAATGTCAGTTTCGACTTCCTCCTGGCTTGCGAAAGTTATGTCCCCCAAATGATTCTGTAAACTACGAAACAAATGGTAGTCTGAAGGAGCAAGGTCGGGAGAATAAGGTAGATGAGCAATTTTCTCCCACCCAAGCTCTTCGATCTTCTGTGATGTAAGACAGCTTCCGTTTTATTTTATTGGATTTTGTTAAGGGAGAAGGCAGGGCCCTTGACCTGTTACAAGATCTCCAAGACTAGTGGGAGGAAGAAAGGTATCCTCAAATCTACCATTTATCTTATTTTGTATTACATTCATCATCATCATCATCATTTAACGTCCGTTTTCCATGCTGGCATGGGTTGGACGGTTTGACTGAGGTCTGGAGAGCCAGCAGCTGCACCAGGCTCCAATCTGATCTGGCAATGTTTCTACAGCTGAATGCCCTTCCTAATGCCAACCACTCCGAGAGTGGAGTGGATGCTTTTTACGTGCCACCAGCATGGGAGCCAGTCAGGTGGCCCTGGCTTCAACCACATTATTTTTATTAAGAGTAGTCAGTGGTGTGATTGCACTCTGACCTACTTAAGGCTCTTTCTACTACTAAGTGTAATAAAATAATCATCATCATCATCATCATCATCGTTTAACGTCCGCTTTCCATGCTAGCATGGGTTGGACGATTTGACTAAGGACTGGTGCAACCGGATGGCTACACCAGGCTCCAATCTAATTTGGCAGAGTTTCTACAGCTGGATGCCCTTCCTAACGCCAACCACTCAGAGAGTGTAGTGGGTGCTTTTACGTGTCACCCGCACAAAAACGGCCACGCTTGAAATGGTGTCTTTTATGTGCCACCCGTACAAGAGCCAGTCCAGGGGCACTGGCAACGATCTCGCTTGAAAACCCTACAAGGCCAGTCAGGCGGTACTGGCAACGGTCAATCTGTTCCTTTAATACGTAGGCGCAGGCATAGCTGTATGGCAAGATCACTTTCCAACCATATGGTTCAGGGTTCAGTCCCACTGCATGATACTTTCGGCAAATGTCTTCTACTAAAGACTCGGGCCAACCAAAGCCTTGTGAGTGGATTTGGTAGACGGAAACTGAAAGAAGCCCATCATATGTATGTGTGACTTTGTTTGTCCCACCACAACCACATGACCACCGGTGCTGGTATGTTTATGTCCTCATGAAGAGACCAATAGAATTAATACCAAACACAAAAAAAGTACTAAAAACGATTCGTTCAACTAAAACTTCTTCCAGGTGGTGCCCCAGAATAATAAAAAAAAAAAAAGAATAGCTACCTTAATCACAGCTTTCCTTTTGTAGTATTTATCCCCGAGTTTTTTGGTTATAACCTTTACAACAATCCCCTCGTCGAGCCAGTTGTCTTTACGATTCATCTTTTCTCGTTTCATTTCTTCAAACTGAAATATACAATTGACATTTATTGTTTACTAACCATAAAGTAAGATAATCAAGAATGTTAAATAGCAATTCTTTTATTTCCACCTAAATGTATTGCTTCTGTTTACTTCATATGTAAACATCTTGAAAAATTAAATGCATTTAAAATATATTTATGAAAAATAAATACAGTAACTAACAGGTTTATAATGAGTGTAATTATTGGGAAAAAAGTAAATAACACTAATTTACTGAGCCCTACAAATCCTTTGATTAGAGGAGACAAAGGAATTATTTTTCTAATAAGAGTTGTGCAACTTCCAGGTTACAGACTAAATGGAACATAAACTCAACTCTAAGACAGGAAATTGATCCCAGGAATCAATATTGCATAAATATAGGTGGAAACACCAACCTGTAATCTACTTAACTGTATTCAATGAACCTTGGCAGGTGAAAGTGTCATGACAATAGGCAAAACCACATTCACAATGTACACATTATATTGCATCAGTAAACTTCATCCTAATTCATGTAATCATCATCATCATCATTTAACATCTGCTTTCCATGCTAGCATGGGTTGGACGATTTGACTGAGGACTGGCAAACCAGATGGCTACACCAGACTCCAATCTAATTTGGCAGAGTTTCTACAGATGGATGCCCTTAATATATTTTTATGATTTTTTTATACTGAACCAACTGCTTTTTGTCAAATTCTCTAGTTTCTAAATAGATCGCGAGATTTATACAAAAAGAAAAAAAAAAAGCAATGCAAAACTTAAAGACAAAACCCATTCACATTTTTATAATTTCTATTTCACAAAAATTCCAGTTAGATCTTAAGGAGTTATTTCCTTTGCTAATTGTTTTGAGGTTTGAAACATCTCTAGGGGAGTTCTGTCTTCTAATTGCATGGATAATCTCACGTTTTCCAACTCACTATAGTATATATGTAAGACTCCACAATATGTATATTCAACATGCAGAATTCTGTCCAGAGGTGGTTCCCCTCCACCATATTTGCTTCTTACCTTCATAATGTCATCAAGAGCAGAAGACTTTCTTTTAGTGCCACTTGCAGATGCTAATTCCTTTGAAGATTTAGTATCTGGTTGAGGTAATTTTTTCAAGATATTATTCTTCAGTTCTGTTCTGGAAATTAAAAAAAAAATTGAAGAAATAAGCAGACATGGCCATGTAGTTAAGAGGTTTGCTTCCTAACCCCATGGTTACAGGGAAAAGATGGTGGGAGAAATATGAAGTTATAGAATAAGCAATAGATAGGGGAAGATGCTTTCACAAAGCAACAGGTAAGGGAAGGGTGAGTGCACATACATGTGTGCATGCAAGCAAGGACAGACGGACAGACAGATGGTCACACACACATACATGAATATACACACACAACAGGCTTCCATATATTTCCTGGCAACCAATTCGAATCATAAGACAATGGTTGGCTCAAGGCTACAGTAAAAGATGCTTACCCAAAGTAACACACACACTGAGATTGAACCCAAGACCACAATGTAACAAAGTGAACCCTGTATCCACACTGCCATGGCTGCACTTTTACATTGATCATGTTGAAAATATATTCATTTGAAATACAGTCACGAAACAGTTCAACCAAAAGCAACACGAAATAAATAATAATAGTTTCAAATTTTGGAACAGGGCAATAGATTTTGAGGGGAGGCAGAGCAATTATATGACCCAGTATTTAACTGGTACTTATTTTATCAACCCCAAAAGGATGAAAGGCAAAGGCAACCTTGGTGGAATTCGAACTCAGAATGTAAAGACAGGCTAAATAATGCTAAGCATTTCGCTTGGTGTTCTGAGGGTTCTGTCAGCTCACCACTTTAATAACAACAAGAATAATGCACATAGCCTCATCATCATCATCATTTAACGTCCGTTTTCCATGCTGGCATGGGTTGGACGGTTTGGCTGGGGACTGGCACGCCAGGAGGCCTCACCAGGCTTCAATCTGATCTGGTAATGTTTCTACAGCCAGATGCCCTTCCTAACACCAAACACTCCAAGAGTGTAGTGGGTGCTTTTTACATGTCACCGGCACAGGAGCCAGTCAGAGGGTACTGGCATAAGCCACCTTCAGATGGTGCTTTTTACGTGCTACTGGCACAGGAGCCAGACGGGGTGGGGGCTGGCATTGACCACATTCGGATGGTACTTTTTACGTGCCACCAGTATGGAGAGCCAGTCAGGTAGCAATGGCAACGACCCACACATGAATGGTGCTTATTGCATTCCACCAGCACAAGAGCCAGTCAGGCAGCACTGGCATCAGCCACAATTACAATTTCCACTTGATTGTGATTTGATTTTACCTAACTCAATAGGTTTCCTCAAGCATGGCGTGTCGCCTGACAATTCAAAGGTACTTTTTAAATGAGCTGGTTATGCAACACTAGTATAGGCTACAGCTGTGATCTCATTTTACACATTTAGAAAATGGGTATAGTTAATTAGATTGACACTAGTACACAGCTGGTATTTATCATATCAATCCCAGAACAAATAAAAGGCAAAGTTGACTCACACAGTGTGTGTGTGTGTGTGCGCTCAGAATATGAAGGGATGTAACTAAATACTTCAAAGCATTTTATTCAACACTCTTCGGATTTCGTCATCCACCACTCCTAATAATAATGATGGTGGTGGTGGTGGTTGGTCTAATTAATTTCTCAGAAAGCATTAATTGAAAAATAAATCTTTAAACTTCTATATACCTTCAGGTCATACCTTCTATATCATGATCATCAATGTTTTAACATCCACTTTTCCTTGCTGGCATGGGTTGGACATGATTTATTGAGGTAGATTTTCAATGGCCAGATGCCATTTCTATTGCCAACCCACACCTGTTTCCAAGCAAAATGATATTTCCCGATAACCAGACATATTTTCATAGGATATTGGAAATGAATGACATTCATTTACAATAATTGCATGATGTCGAGACATAGAAACACAAACACTCACACACATACATACATATATACAATGGGCTTCTTTCAGTTTCTGTCTACCAAATCCATTCACAAGGTTTTGGTTGCCCATGGTTCTACACAGTGAGACTGAACCCAAAACCATGTGATTTGGAAGTCAGCTTCTTAACCTCACAATCACTGTGTCATACTGTTACACAAAATAGAGAAACAAAAACTAAGATGGAAACAAAAATGAAATAAAACTGAAAAGCAAACAATAAGTTTCTTACTTTTTCAACTCTTCTTCCTTTTTCTTAACAAAGGTTCCCAGGTTGAATGTTACTTTAGAAAATAAAGAGAGAGAAAAACAGAATCAGATAAAAATGTTATACATTCGTACTTGGTAACGGCACAGCTAAAATATTATTGAGGAACACTGATTCAATTAAAATACCAGTTGTAAAGCTCCACATGAAATGGACTGAGCAGACCTATGATCAGAGGTATTCTTGCCAGTACCATTTTTAAGGCTAGCTGGACCTACATCAGCTAATATATCATCTTTTTAAATCAGTAGGGTGTGATTTGAAGTAAATATGGTTGTTAGTTCTAGCAGGTTAAACTACTCTGAATATGCTCTTTTATAAATTAGCAAACTTGCTAATAAACAAACCTGTGATTGGTATTAGGAAAGGTGTCCAGCTATAGAAACCATGTCAAAGCAGACACAGAACATAGTGGGGCCCTCTGGCTCATATGTTCTTGTCAAACCATCCATCCAATGCCCAGGGCCATTGCTAAGCCCCTGCAACCCCTGTGGTCACAGGGGCCTCCACGGTTGAGGGGCCCCATGTTAAGATCAAAGTACATAGATGAGTCATCTATTTACTTTGGTTAAGATGTTGAACAAGAATTAAACTATGTTAACTGAAAATTTCAAGAAATAAAATGGTAATACATTGTACCTGCAAAATATCTTGTAAAAATATTACATTGTACCATGGACGTGTACCAGACTTTGTAGATTGTCTATGATAGCTATTGAACACAAACTTAGCACTCAGCTTGATTATTCTGAACTCATCAATGATTTCGCAAAATGAAAAGTGCACCGTGTTTGTCTTTGAAAGTTGCCTGGATTATAAAAGTGCTCTTATATTCAAATCTGGACATTTTACTTTTTGAAATTTGTAATAGACCTAAACAAATTTAAATTGTTGTACTTTTAAAGATGTTCTTTAGGATAATGTGAAATACTGAACTTCAAATAGAATAAAATAAAATATAGCTATGAAATAAAAGGTGTGTAGATTATAAATTATGATTGTGAGGGATGGGGCCTTGGAACAAAAAGTTGCAGGGAGCCTCTAAAAGTCACGCAACGGAGCTGCCTATGCCAGCATGGAATAAGAGACATTAAATGATAACCATGATGATGATGACAACACCATGAATTCCTCAACTGCTGGTGGATTGATAAAGATGATGACAAGCTAGAAAATGTAAAACACACTACAGAATAAAGTTAGAAGTAGCCAAAATAAAATTTTGGTGCCTTAAAAGTTAAATCTATTCTTGGATATGATTGGGATGCTGGTTCCAAAAATATTGTTAGTTTTAGCCCCTGTCAGCACTAATGATTTAATGACAAATTATTTTGATTAAAAAATAAGAATAATATCAATGCTATCAAGGTATTACAAAAGACATTAAGATATTACTAAGTCAGTTTATTTCAGTACAAAAACTTAAAGCGCACTGCATTGCAATCTAGTCATTGTAATTGAAAACTAAACATAGGTACAAGTATGGCTGGGTGGTTAGGATGTTCATTTTGGAACCGAGTAGCTTCGGGTTCAATCCCACTGTGGACATCTACTGTAGTCTCTATGCCAACCAATGTTTTGTGAGAAAATCTGGTAGATGGAAACTGTGTGGAAGCCTGCTGTATATGTGTGTGTCATTGTGTTAATCCTCTCTCAACCACTTGTTTCTGTTTGTCAAATCCCCTTACAAGGCTTAAATCTGCCTGGGGTTATAGAAGACACTTGTCCAAGGCACCATACAATGGGACTGAATTCAAAACCATGTGGTTGAGGGACAAACTTCTTAACCACATGGCCATGCCTGTGCCTATCAAAAAATGATATTCTAGAAACAAATCTAAACATACTTCTCTACAAAAACAACCAATTCTTCATAAAGAAAACACTCTTTTAAGTAATCTATTCTAATCGAAAGGTGTTAGACATCAAAGGAAAATGAATGGTTGGTTTGCAGATCTGAATGATTAGAGAATTATTTTTGCAGACATAATCAGAGGAGAAAGGATAGCACCCATGACCATTTGACAAAGACTGGAGGGAGGAGGGAAAGAAAGCAGACTCTGCTAAAAGCACCCAAGAACCAGGTGATGATGGTGTTAAATCAAGCAACAGATTAAGTCAACACACTACATCAAATCATTACATCATCATTGTTTAACGTCCGCTTTCCATGCTAGCATGGGTTGGACGATTTGACTGAGGAATGGTGAAACCGGATGGCAACAC
Organism: Octopus bimaculoides; assembly: GCF_001194135.2. Classification (NCBI taxonomy): domain Eukaryota; kingdom Metazoa; phylum Mollusca; class Cephalopoda; order Octopoda; family Octopodidae; genus Octopus; species Octopus bimaculoides. The sequence goes on from NC_068984.1 coordinate 16,840,924, forward strand.
CAGGTTCCAATCTGATTTGGCAGAGTTTCTACAGCTGGATGCCCTTCCTAACGCCAACCACTCAGAGAGTGTAGTGGGTGCTTTTACGTGTCACCCGCACAGATGAATTGAATCAGCACTTCAGCAGTTATGAGTGTTCCACTTGATCTGATCAACAGAACAGCCTGCTTGTGAAATTAATGTGCAAGTGGCTGAGAACTTCATGGATACGCGCACCATCAATGTAGTTGCCAGGCAGATTCAGTGTAACAGAATGTGACAAGGCGGCGAGCTGGCAGAAACGGCACGCTGATTGAAATGCTTAGTGGTATTTCGTCTGCCGCTACATTCTGAGTTCAAATTCCGCCAAGGTCGACTCTGCTTTCATCCTTTCAGGGTCGATTAAATAAGTAACAGTTATGCGCTGGGGATCGATATAATCAACAATCTGTTTGTCTGTCCTTGTTTGTCCCCTCTGTGTGTAGCCCCTTGTGGGCAGTAAAGAAATAAGAAATAAGAATGTGACAAGGCTGGCCCTTTTGAATTACAGGTACAACTCATTTTTACCAGCTGAGTGTACTGGAGCAACATGAAATAAAGCGTCTTGCTCAAGGACACAATGTGCTACTTGGAATTGAACTCATGACCTTACAATCATGAACCAAATACCCCAACTACCAGGCCATGCACATTCACATTAAAGAGATTTCTAATAACCACATCACCGGAACAGGAGCCCAGTCAGGGAGCACTCGTAGCTATGGCCAGTGCCCCTGACTGGCTCCCATTCCAGTGGCACATAAAAAGGCACCATCCAAACATGATTAATGCCAGGGTTGCCTGACTGGCTCCCGTTCTGGTGGCACATAAAAAGCAACATCCGAACATGGCCGATGCCAGTACCCTGACTGACTCTCGTTCCAGTGGCACGTAAATTGCACCATCCAAACATGGCCGATGCCAGTACCCACTGAGTGGCCCCTGTGCCAGTGACACGTAAAAAGCACCCACTACACTCTCGGAGTGGTTGACATTAGGAAGAGCATCCAGCTGTAGAAACATTGCCAGATCAGATTGGAGCGTAGTGCAGCCGCTGGCTCTCCAGACCTCAGCCAAATCGTCCAACCCATGCCAGCATGGAAAACGGACGTTAAAGGATGATGATGATGATGATGAAGCTGAGCAAAATCGCAATCGTGGCAGATACCAGTGTCATGCAAATGGCACCTTTGCCAGTAACACATAAAAGTACCCATTACACTCTCGGAATGGCTGGCATTAGAAAGGGCATTCAACCATAGAAAACCATGCCAAATCAGACTGGAGTCTGGTACAGCCTTCCAATTTACCAGCCCTGGTCAAACCATCTACCCATGCCAGCATGGACAACAGACACTAAATGATTATGATATTTCTTACCTTTTTCTTCACATTCTCTTTTCAGTTCTGTGAATTCAGGTTCAGCTTTGACTTTCTCAGTTACAGATGCTCTTTGGATCTGTTTCTCAATGAATTTTGCATTTCTTTCTTCATCGTCCATATCCATCCTCTCTTTTGCTTTGACTGCCTCTTGTTTTCGAATAGTTTCTGGCGTTCGATCTACGTACTGACAGAACCAACCCTTTTCCGTATAATCTACCACACAATAACCTGCATGGAAAATAAAACTAATACATGAGTAAAGGAAAAAGAAAAAAATACAATGCAAATTAGGAATTAAAATCTAAAAGAATTATTTGCTAAAGGTTCTAAAGATTTAACAATTAAAACAGTAACTTACAAATTAAGCTGATGAAGGAACACACACCGAATGAGATTACAAATGTTTTAATTTCATGATTGATCACATAACAGGGTTTCTCACCAACTCAGTCAAGTAATTGCATAGTGGTTTGCAATTAACAGAACGAGGACAACTAGATAAAGAAGTCCATAAACTACTCAGCGACTTACTAAATGTATTTGATAGATTCTGTTACTGAGAAACTTATACTATTTACAGTTAGATGTGGACATAGTAAAATGCCAGAGTATGGATGGAATTAAAGAAACTTTTTGTTGTCCACAGAGATAACACTCAGGGAGGTGTTATCTCTGTGAACAACAAAGAGTTTCACACTCCATACAAAAGGCAGACTGTATAAAGCATGTGTTGGGGGTGTGATGCTGTATAGTAAGTGAGTCATTGGAACTGAATGTGGACAATCTGTGTAGGCTGAAATGAAATGAATTGAGCACAATCTGGAGGATCTGTGATATTACATGGTAAGTAAAAGTGTGGTTGATCATTAAAAGGACCAGTCTATGTATGCTGGAAGCATAATTGTGCTGATAAGAACAATGAGGGCCGAGTGAAAAAGGAACATGTTTTGTGTGTTAAAGCAGTGATCCTCAACTGGGGTCCATATAAGATTTTGTTGTTAATATTTATTTGCAATAAATTGGTTACACTTCTACAATACACAAAATATTTAACATTTTTTTATATACAATTCCTAATGAGTCTTAATTATAGAAACGTAATAGGTATTTTTTTTTAACACTGAATGGCTAAGGAGGTCCAGTAACATTAAATAGGAACCAAAGGAGTCCATAGGCAAAAAATGGTTGAGAACCACAGTTAAAATCAGTTCACATAATGCTGGTTCTTATACAAGATGATCAAGAATCAAGATGAAACCAATATGTTGTACAACAGACACACCTAATCAAAGCTAAAATGGAAAACAGACATAAAATGTTGTGACAATGATGTTATCTTTCATGGCACCAGGAGATGTCAAGTTATCTCAATGTTTATTCTTGAAAACCAGTCCCCATCAAACTAAGTTATGATTGGAAAAGAATCAACTTGCCTTCCTTTCCTGTCCATTTGACAAAATCTGTCAAAGTCTCCCACTGAGTGGAGTTCATATGAATGTGATGACGATCTGTGATATATTCTTGGTATACTATGTTAGCATGAACTCGTTTTGTTCCAAATCGTCTATGCAAAACTTCCAGAAAACCATCAAGAAAATCTCTAAAAAAGATAAAATAAAACAAAAATATACAGAACATAAGTAAATAGCACTAGATGTATTCAGTTGAGTGGGTACTGCTAAATATTTGAAGAGTTTCAAAATGATATAAAGCATTGTATACAAATAAATTTGCATTTACATTTATGGAAAAGACTGACATGGAAAAATATAAAAATACATAAGAAATTGAATATAGGGTTTGAGAGATAAAGGCTACTCCCAGAGATAAGTAGATTTAGATAATTTTGTACACATATATCTATGTACAAAGGTGCATAATGAACCCTTATATAAATAACTATTCATGCGCATATATAAAAGATACATAGAATACATATGTTAAATACATTGTACATATGACTGACCATAAGAACCCAGACATCTGATAGTTTTTTTTTTTTTTGTAGTTTATCAATGCTAGAATTGTTATTAGTGTCAGCACAGTCATTGGATTCACCTGAGCCACATATTTAGCAGTGGAAATATGCCAAGTCCTTCCTAAGCCATTTCTTTAACTAACCTCACAGGGTTACAAATAGTATCGGCATTCTATTGAAACTTGCAATTAAGATGAGTCAATATCTTCAACCAACAGATGCTTAACAATTGTTGATATGATTCCTTGATGAAAGATCATGCAAAAGAAATTACAATATATAATGACTTACTTAGAAAATGTATCTATATAATCATCTGGGTTTTCAGCAAACAGCAACAGTTGCCTTTGGTGGGATTCAGACATCATGTGACATTTAAAACCATTCTAAAATATAAAATTATACAATTATACATTCTAACATAAAATTATACAATTAGCAATTCAAGAGACTAATTAATACACTATTCCACAACAGTATGAAGTGAGCAAAATCTTTTAACATCAGCTGCAATTTAAACCAAAATGATTCCAAATTGCAGATTTTGATTACAATCAAAGACAACATTCTTAGTTGAAACTAGAAATTTATTGATTTTTGATAAGACTGACATTAATTCTAATACAGATAATATTGTTATTTTTTAAAAATGTGGCATTTCTTCTACCACTGTATGTTCTGATCTCAAATTCTGTCAAGGCCTGCTTTGACTTTCATACTTTCAGTGTCAATAAAATTAGTACTAGTTGAGCACTATGTCAGGAAGGCTTTAGCAAATTTTTATGTGTTAAACTGCATCCAAATAGCCGGACTTAAACCCTGTCACAGTGAACCAAGTAGGGCAGCTGGAGCGTGGCCGTTGCCAGAACCGCCTGACTGGCCCTCGTACCGGTGGCACGTAAAAGCACCCACTACACTCTCGGAATGGTTGGCGTTAGGAAGGGCATCCAGCTGTAGAAACTCTGCCAAATCAGATTGGAGCCTGGTGTAGCCATCTGGTTTCACCAGTCCTCAGTCAAATCGTCCAACCCATGCCAGCATGGAAAGCGGACGTTAAACGATGATGATGATATATATATATATACATGGAAGTATGTATCACAATTTGAAATATTTATTTATCTTTTAATTGCTTTATAAATAATAATTTCTTATTTCAGCACAAAATCAGTAATTTTCTTAGGGAAGTTTATTCAATTATATCTACCCCAGTTCTAGATGGGCACTTCCATTCATCAACCCCAGAGTGATGAAAGATAAAGTTAAACCCATTAGGATTAGAAACCATGTAAAGAACTGGAACAAATACAGCAATGTATTTTTTCCATTGCTTTACAAGTTCTACCAGCTCACTGTCTTTACCTTAAGAATAATATAAATATGTATCTATAATAGATTATATCTTCGATTTCGTTCCATAGTCTATCAATCACCTTACAAATAGTATAAACGCTGTGGGCGATAATAGGTTATGTATCTTTCCTATAGTTAAATTGCTACATACGTACAGTGGCAAAATAATACTATAGATAACAAACTGCTTATAATAATGTCTTAACGCAAACCAGTGGGAGATACCGTGTTAAAATAATCCACAGAAAAGAATTAATAAAAATGACTAATTAATACAAACATACAACTGAAAAAATACAAGTAAAGGGAGTTTACCTCATCTCGACATTGTTTTTCACACATCTGACAGTACCATTTCAGTTTCTGGAGACCTTTCGCCTTAATACGATTGGCGATAGCCTTAGGTGTAAGAAAGCCGTGTTTTTCTTTCCCCATGGTGATTGTAATTCACTTGAATGGCTTTATGTAAAAGAAAATAAACAGTAAATAAATTTCCTCGGTGCTTTAACCATTGTAATTAATACAAACGTTACACTAGTTTTCATTTTTTTTTTAAATGAAAGGAAGCGGACGACGAAAACATTCGTCTACAAAATGTCATGGCAAAACTAAAACCTCTCTCTCTCTATATATATATATATGTGTGTGTGTGTGTGTGTGTGTGTGTGTGTTGTTGTACTTGGGGATGGTCATATTGCCAGGTTAGCCAATAAAAACACACGCACAGTATATTTGGTGTTAATTTGCTTCAGCTTTATATTACATTAATCCTATTTCGATTTTCTTCCTTCTTCTACCATCCCTAAAAACTGTCTCAAAACAATACAGTAAGTAGTAAATAAGCTTTTAACTTGTTTTTTTTTACACTCCTTAAAAAGACCATTTCAATACCACATCCATCTCTCTATCTGTCTGTCTATCTATCTATCTATCTATCTGCTTATACATCTTCCATTGTCTCCAAAGCCTCACCCCAAAAAAAACAAAACAATGTTCTGTTATAAACAAAACCCCCCCCAAAACACCTGTTTTTATATAAATAAGCTAGATCTCTGTATTTTCAGATATATTTGACAAGTTCGAAAGACGAACGAAACGCTAATATATGTATAAAATAAATGAAAGAAGTTATTCCAAAATTCTGACGACTTTTTTTTCAATATTTACTTCTGTACATCACACCTAACACTCTACATATATATATATATATATATAGAGAGAGAGAGAGAGAGAGAGA
>NC_068984.1:16847636-16849167 GCF_001194135.2 Octopus bimaculoides
TATACACACATATATAAACCCTCGTCATCTTTATCCATTATTTACAACTGCTTTCCAGCTTCGCTTTGGAAAAAATGATTATTTACTCGACTTATAAAACTATTTGTACCGCTCACACATAAATTTCTATTTCTGACTGGTTATCTAGCTATCATTTCTTACTGCTTTTTTTCCTTCCTTTCATAAAACAGACTTGCAGCTAAAAAGTACGGCTCAAAAAAGATATAAAATAAACAAGAACTGAGAAAAAACAAAAACAACTGAAACTAAAATCAAAGTTATCAACGTTTTGATTTTACGAACGTAAACTGAACAATTACCATATATATACATATATAAACAAAGGAATATACGGAAAACAGGAAAGAACACATAGTGGACGTTGACATTCTGAACAAATGTCGACTTCAAAACACCTAGTCATTAATTATATATAGAGATACACACACAGTCATTATAAAGTCCGAAGATTTATAAAATATATTTTCTTGTTTCTAATAAAAGAAAATCATCAATTTACTTAGAGAAATTAACATAAAACGTATTGAGATCGTGCGTGTATGTGTGTGTGTTAGTTAATTAATACCATTTGCCAAATTTTAAATACATACCGTCAATAAAATCTGGATTGAAAATTTCAAAATAACACCTTCACACTAAACGGAACTAATTTCAAAGAAATATATATTAGTTCTGTTTATATATGTCTACATTTAAAAAGTATCTGAAAGTGAATTATTTTCATCACATTAACAGTGAAAAAAAGCTGCTCTTCCTAAAACCAAAGCATTTTAAACTCATAATTACATAAAATAAACAGGTTAATTACAGATACAGGAGTGTATGACAAATAATTAACTACAGGTCTTAGGTCACTTATCACCGGTTGTCACCGATAAAATATTTCCGTCAATGAACCAGGGGAGTTAATTAATGGAATTAACTTCTACATGGTGTCCACAAAGCCTGGTACGTGGAGTAAATAAAATCGTAACAAACAATTGAATATAAGAAGCTATAATTTCTTAAAGTATTTGTTAATCCCCATGTACCCAGACTTTGTGGACACCCTGTATGTTCAACACCACGATAAAAGCTTCTTCATCGTCATCATTTCTGCTACAATAGCAACCAAATCTTCCACAATTCTCATCGCACCAACCGTTTAAAAAAAAACAAAAGGACGCATTAGACAAAGTAGGGATCTTTTCTGTTTGGCTGCCAAGATCTCAAAAATCAAAGTTGATTGAAAATTTTAAAATTTGGTGCATTAATGTAGTCTTCCAAGCTGAATTGCTGGAGTTATTTCACTTTTTCCAGAAAAATATTTTTAAAAAAGTTATAGAGGTTTAAAGTTAGATCATTTTCACCCAGTCAGGAAACAGGATTTGGAAGCTCTCATTTTGTGCAACATCCTGAAAATAGCACTTGTATTTTTATATGAAACTGTAAACAAATTTTGATTCCCAGACCAGATGTTGTGTTTATTAAGCGAAAACACCTAAAGCCCCACGATGTTCCAGCAGGGGAT
>NC_068984.1:16851552-16854485 GCF_001194135.2 Octopus bimaculoides
GTGGGGTACATTCTTCGCCAGGGTAGGTTTTGGCATTTATAAGCCGCCCTCTTTCCCTATTTCTGGCGAGGATGTAGTCGATTTGGCTAGAGTGTCTGCCGGAGCGGTAGGTGACTAGGTGACTGGCAGGTTTCCTGAAGTTGGTATTGCAGACCATAAGATTGGTTGCATCACAGAACTCCAGCAGTCTGGTTCCCTCCTCGTTGCGGGAACCGAAGCCATAGCCTCCATGTATGCCATGGAAGCCTCCAGCACGACGTCCGACATGACCGTTGAAGTCTCCAGCCACAAAGAGAAGGTCCCTGTCACTCGTCGACGAGGTAGTTTGCAAGAGGGTGTCATAGAATTGGTCTTTCAGATTTAATGTTTTAGAAAAACAATTGTTAAAATATTTTGAGCAATGTAGAAGTATAACCCATTTGTTGCTCATAAATTTTAACAAAATCTTATGTGGACCTCCAAGGGTCATATGAACCCTGGCTGAGAACCCCTGCAGCAGGTCTTCTATGCATTCTCCTCGTTTAGCAGCCCGTTTTAATAGAACTTCACCATTTCTTTTTAGCTTTGATATGAGCAAGGACTCCATTATCATTCAAATTACAGAATTTACCAACAGTATTAATTTCCAGTGACACACTGCAGACAATCTCTTCACACCTTAGAACAGTGGCAAGCTTCAAACTTTTAGCCTCTCCTTCAATTAATTATACTTAGCACTTAGTTTCTCTTCTTGCTACTTGATATTACTCCTTGCTGTTCCCTTTCTTTCAATCTTTTGTCTGTCTTTTAGCCTTTATAGATTGACTTATGTGGCTATTCTATCACTATGCCACCCTCTTTTTGGCTGTGGTCTGGTCATTTGCCATTACAAGGTTGCCCACTGAAACTTTCTGTTGTCCTCTGTACTGTAGTCTAGCACAGAGAAAGACAACAAGGTAACAGTGTTAGTAAGAGGTTAGGAAGGTGAAAGGGGAGAGTGAAGTATAGTATCAATAAAACACAGGACATTAAGCTAAGAGAAGTTAGTATAGCACATTATTCTGTACTATACATTTCTATTTTCTCCTCTATTTCATCAGGCATCATTCAATACATGCCTGAATGCATTGATGGTTGAAAGCTCTTATAACTTATTCCATATTAATCTTCTCCTAATTATCTTATGCTTCTAGGGTTATCTAGCTTTCACACTGAAATTACTAACCACTAACTGAAGTTGAGTATAACACTCTTCTCTAGGGAAAGATTGAGTATTGACCACCATCTGTGTGTCCCCTTTTCTAAGTAAGAAACCTATTTGGCTTCTGTGTTTGTTAATAGATCTGGAGATTAGCTGGTTTTTTGAAAATGGTCTTGCAAATGGTTAGGTGATTTGCATCACAGAACTCAAGGAGCTTTATTCATTATATCATAGCCATATTCTCTGTGAATGCCAAAGCCATTGAGAAGCTGTCCAACTGTCCATTAAAATTGCCAGCTGCAATAACAAAGTTGCTTTCAATTGTTTTGGACATGGTCTGCAGAAAGATCTCATCAACATCGTCCTAATCATCAGTAAATCTTGAGTGTGGTGTTTAAGCTGTACAAACTTATCTTTGTCCAGGATTAGCTTAAGCTTAATTATCCTGTTACACACACAAACCACCTCAATTATCTATCTACTCCTTTGCTAACAATATACTACCCATCCAGAAGAATTTATACATTAGTTTCTTGCCCATGAGTAACCTGGCCAAAATTCACTGCTACCATACTTCTTGTACAGATTCACCTTCCTCCAATCAGTATCATATAGGCATACAGACATATGCATTACTTTAAGCCTGTAGCCTAGACTCAGCTGATATAAATGTACCTCATAGCCACCCATTGCTAGAAGTTCAGAAAAACTTCTCCATAGTTCCATACAAATACTGTTATGTAATATTTATTTTTATTTGAATTTTTCATAAATTTGACATCTTATGATGAATCATAACTGTTATCATAAGTCACTTTTCCATGTTTGTGTAGGTTAAACATGTCCTCTCCAACGCAGTATCTTACCATTTGTTGTTTTCCTTTATCATCTCCTATGGGAAGTTCAACATCCTGAGATTAGCTTTTACCATTTCTGCCCATATCTTCCTTGGTCTTTCTCTTCCAGTTTACTTCCACTTGGATAGCTTAGCATTTCTTTACCAATCTGTTATCTCCCATACACAACATACGTTTATACTAACAGTCTTTATTCTTGCACTCTACAGCTAACTCCTCTTATACTCTGTTTATCTATCAGATCACCTGTACTAACATTGCACATCATGCAGGATATACTTGTTTCATTTCTCTCCAACCTTTACATGTTTTCTACATACAGTACCCACATCTCACTACCATCTGCTCTGGAGAAAACCTTTCATTCATTATTCAGACATCTGCAGTTCTTTTAAACTCTGCAAAGGCCCACAAAATTACACAATACTCAATACAAAATATCTTCTGAAAACTATTAGATTGTCAAGAAAGTTCTTGCAGAATTTTAAATTTTGGTTTTAAACGATGTATTTTCAAATTAATTTTCATTAAATTACTTTGACTTTATATACCATTTTAAAGCCTGTTTTTTGCTCTATCTAATTGGGTTCCTCTTTTCCTTTTTGAATAATTACGCCATTTTTCCCGGAATGTTGAATAAAACATGGACAAAAAGCAAATTCATACAATTTTCTTATTCCAGTTCAAGCTAGGCCAAAAAGCTGCTGGAACAACTCACAATATTAACGATGCGTTTGGCCTAGGAACCACTAATGAATATACAGCACAATGGTGGTTCAAAAAATTTAGTAGCGGTGATGAGAGCCTTGAAGATGATAAGCGTAGTGGTCGGCCATCAGATGTTGACAACGATCAACTAAGAGCCTTAGTTGAAGCCAATCCATGCACAACTGTTC
>NC_068984.1:16854495-16855290 GCF_001194135.2 Octopus bimaculoides
TAAGAGCCTTAGTTGAAGCCAATCCATGCACAACTGTTCGAGAGCTTGCTTCTGAATTAGACGTAACGTATACGACAATTTCCAACCACTTGGAAGAGATTGGGAAAACAAAAATACCTGAGAAATGGGTGCCGCACGAATTGAACAACAATAAAAAAAACCGCTGTTTTGAAGTGTCGTCTTCCCTTCTTTTACGCAACAAGAACGACCTGTTTCTCGACCAGATTGTGAGTTGCGATGAAAATTGGATTCTTTACGACAACCAGCAACACTCAGCTCAGTGGTTGGACGCTGACAAAGCTCCACGGCACTTCCTGAAGCCAAAGTTGCCTCAAAAGAAGGTCATGATAACTGTTCGGTGGTCTGCAGCCGGTCTCATCCATTACAGCTTTTTGAATCTAGGCAAAACCATTACGGTAGAGAAGTACTGTCAGCAAATGGATGAAATACATAAGAAACTCCAACAGCCAGCATTGGTCAATAGAAAAGGACCAATTCTTCTCTACGACAACACTCAGCCACACATCACACGACTGACCCAGCAGAAGTTGAACGAATTGGGCAACAAAACTCTGCCTCATCCGCCATACTCACCAGACCTCTTGCCTACCAACTACCACTTTTTCAAGCATCTCGACAACTTCCTGTGTGAGAAATGCTTCAAAAACCAAGACGATGCCAAACACACCTTCAATGACTTCGTCGCCACCAGAACGCAGAATTTTTACACTACTGACATAAATAAACTTGTTTTGCATTGGCAAACGTGTGTTGATTCTGATGGTGTTTATTTTG
>NC_068984.1:16855682-16856603 GCF_001194135.2 Octopus bimaculoides
TGTGTAATCAGATAATCTTCTTAATTTCAACATAGTCTCCAAAAATAAGGAACAGATATAGAGAATAAAAGTGCAGTAAAACTTTATGATTTATAAATAACTTCATTAAATAGAATACATAGAGATGAGGACAAGTAGTAAGTCAGAGAAAATGGAAAACTTAAACAAATAGCAGATGTGAAAGAAAGAAAAAATATTTTTTATTTAACTTGAAAATTTATTTTATAAAAAATAAAATGAGAAAATTATTCAAAATAATACAAATGATTCCTCCTACATAAAAAAAAAAAAACACAAGGTTTCAGATTTATAAAGGAATGGGGTGATAGAAGACAGTTTGATGTTCTTGAACAACAGAAATGAAATGACTAATAATTGGAAATAGCAAATAGGCATCAACGGACGGCATCAACGCTTCCTGGAGCCTTTTTTATTTGGTCCCCAACTGTAAATGAAATTAAATATTATCAAATAATTTTCAGTACTGTCAGGAAATACTTGGCACTTCTTTCAATGAAATAAACAAATTTATTTGATTATTATTCAATGAAATAAACAAATTTATTTATTATTATTATTATATGAGTCTTCAGTATTCTTATTTATTTAATTATTATCCTTAAAATCTTATTTGATTTTAAGAAGCAACAACCTCAAAAAAAATTACCTTTAGATGAAAATTAACAGCAACAGCCTATATACTGACAAAGATATTCTGGTTTCCTCTTGTCTTTTATGTCACTGATGTGTTACTGTAGACTAAGACAGAGACACTTGTTTACAACTATTGTTTGATGTAAACACAAGGAACTACACCCACCACACAAAACATACAGAGGCATTCTCACTCACTCACTCACTCACACACACACACACACACACACACACACACACACACACACACACACACACACACACACA
>NC_068984.1:16856702-16859900 GCF_001194135.2 Octopus bimaculoides
TATATATATATATATATATATATATATATATTTTAAGAAAAAGGAGGCAGTCAGAATTTTGGATAATTGTTTATTAGCGCTTTCAACTCTTCAGATATCTGAACTAATTGACTTTGGTTTGGTTAATTATTCAGTCTATCAATCGATCAGCTAGGGTTCACTGTCATTCACAACCTCATCATTGGACTCTAACAAACCTAGCTGATTGACTGATTGACCGAATGGTTAATCAAACAATTGGTTAGTTAATTGGTTAAATAGTTAACCAATTGCCTAACAATAATAAAAGAAGTGAAACAGAACCAGTACATGTGTTTATTATTGGCATAATGACCCTCCTAAATTCACAGCAAGAATCTTGCAAACCAAATAGCAAAACAAAATTTTGTAATGTTAAACTAAAAGTTACATGAAACCCAGTAATGCACCAAACTGCAGTCAACATTCACAGTTTATATACTGCAAGATGGAGACACTGTAAATGATTAATACAATACACTTTAAAAAGGAAATAACAAATGTTGCAGTTACTTACTTGAAAAGTTTTTCAATTTTTCTGATTTCTTCATTCTCCTGACTCTCTTTCTGCAATGATTTTTTTTTATGAGTCTTCAGTAAATTACGATGGGTATTAATAATATCAATCTTAATCTCTAAAAGTATTACAATAAAGCTATATTTAGTTTATTTTCTAAACAAAGGAGAAAAGATCAGACAAATCTAATGTAGTCTGTCCATCCCCATCTCATAGATCAGCAGTTCTCAACCACTTTTTATCTATGGATCCCTTTTGATTATTGCTTTATTCTAGCAGAAACCAGAGCCATTCGATGCTTAAAAATTAGTTTTATAGATACTTCTTTCAAAAATTCCTATTTTTGTTTTTCACTCATTCACTTGTATAGATTTGCAAGAGTACTCTCTCAGAGAACATGTTTCAGTGGCTGGAAACAAACATGTTGAACTATGTAAAACATTAGAGAAAGAAACTTAGCTGTTTCTTACAATAAGTATATCTAAAGCAAAATCTTTTCATGGACCTTTAAACTACTACTGTGAATCCCCAATTTACAATTTTGCTTGTGTGGACCCCTAAAAATCTTATATAGACCCCAGTTGAGAACCACTGTCTTAGGTTAAAATTCTTGGTTTAATTATGGCCAATCAAAAATATAAATCATTTGAGTAGATGTATATTCATTCTCATCAATGCCATCATTGTTTTAACATCCACTTTCAATCCTTCCATGAGTCAGACAGAATTCACTGATGCAGATTTTCTATGGCCCGATGCCTCTTCCCTCACCTGTTTCCAAGTGAAATAATTTCTTCATGGCCTGACATGTTTTCAAAGACGATTGGAAAGAAATAACATCGCTTGTGTGACAGTGACACTCACAATTATCATGCAATGTCAAGACAAGGAGGGACGAGGACATACACACACATACAACAGGCTTCTTCCAGTTCCCATCTACTAAATCCACTCACAAGGTTTTGGTTGGCCTGAGGCTACAGAAGATACTTGCCCATGGTGATATGCATTGGGATTGAACTTGCAGCCATATGGTTAGGAAGTAAACTTTTTAACCACACAGCCACCCCATATATAGCAGTAGTAGATACTGGAACATACAAAGTTTTAGATTCCCTCATTTAGTGTATATATACATGTCTAGTATACAGGCACGTTGTCTGTTGTTGATTAAGGGTACCTTGAATTTCTCTCCCTCATTGATCACCAGTCACCTTTTTCATAAAGCCAGATCTACTCAAGAACTGTTTACTTATGTCACTTACCAAAAGGTGCTTGGAAAAATTTGGTGATAACAATGTATTGACTACGTAAGTTAACAAATACTCTATCACTCATGAAGTGAGTCCACTATTTCAAGTGGTGACTTGTATTTCCCAACAATCCATATTTCAGGCTAAATGGATTGGACCAGCAAGAATTAGAGGTCTTGTTCATAACAGACTTTTATGGCACTCAGACTATAAAAAGTAATTTGTATATTGGTATAAGACCTGTTGCTTAGTAGTTTAAACACTCAACTAAACTCCTCCACCTCTATTTATTAATAATTGAAGTAAAAAAAAATTGAAGAGAAAATTATTAAAATATATAAAATGGTTCACATTTATGAAGAAAATAAATTAAAGAGAGAAAACAGTTCATTATAGAAAATGTTTTACCACACTGGCTTCTTTGAACCATTCATCTAAATCTTTGCTTATAGTTGGGTTGTGAACAGCCAGGTCACTGCCGCCAATGACTTTTGGTAAGGAGCAAGCACCACTGTTAGAATTCTGAAAGAGATTAAATAATGGATTAGAAGATCAGAACACCGAGAAGATTGTTGTTGCTTGTGCTACTGCTGCTGCTAAAATAACTACAACCAAAATCCATGTGGTTAAGAATTTTGCTTCACAACCACATGGTTTCGGAGCATGCCATGTAAAAAGCACCAGTGATGGTGCCACATAAAAAGCACCCAGTACATTCTGCAAAGTGGTTGACATTAAGAAAGGCATCTAGCGGTAGAAACCAAGCCAAAACAGACTGGAACGTGGTGTGGCACCTGGCTTTGCCAGTTCCTGTCAAACCATCCAACTCATGTCAGCGTGAAAAACAGATGTTAAATAATGATGATGATGGTGGTAGTGGTAGTCTTGGTGCATGATCTCACGACACAGTGTCTGGGACAAGTGTCTTCTACTTAGTTTCAAGATGACTAGTCTTGTAAATGAAACTGTGCAGAAGAGTATGGATGATCCTAGTTGGCTAAAGAAATACTAGAAGATCCATGAGGGAGGAAATGGTGGAAGAGGAAAACTGAGGAACCCTTAGTCAGAAATTGTAAAACAATGATCTCAGGAAGCTAAAACTCACAAAGGGGATGACAAAAGAATGCACATGAGTTGTAAGATGGCGTTTTGGAGAGATCACATCCAATCCAGGCAAGCATGGGAAAGTGAATATAAAAATGATGATGTTGATGATGATTTCTTTTTTCTCATGAATTTAGTTTTACACCACTGAAAACTTCAGTCACCTGAAAAACCTGGTGGCATGAAAAGATGACTTGTGAGGAAAGAAATTCAGTTTAAATATACAAAAATAATTTTACATCTTGTATTCTGCTTCTGTTTACAAACTGTAATATTCGAGTGTGTATGTGCATATATACAAATATA
>NC_068984.1:16860014-16881461 GCF_001194135.2 Octopus bimaculoides
TATATATCTGTAATATATGTGACAATTATTTGGGAAACCACACATACATAAAAAACTCACCTTCCGGAAATTCTTGAAGTTACGCACTAAAGCTCCTTTATAATAGGCAAATCCTTGTGGTGCGTCTTTTGAATTAGTCTTTTCCCGAGGGGGTGGAGGCTTTGGTTGTCTATGAACAAGGTTTGTAAATGAAATAGCTGCACAAGACTTAGGTAGATCTTCCTCTTTTTTTATTTCTTGTTTTATTTTTACCGTTGTATTCTATAATAAAATTATAAGCAACAAAATAATAAATAAATACAATAATATACAGACAAATATAATAATATAATGAGATCGATCAATCAAAGTACTCAACTGATACTTATAGACCCTGAAAGCTTACCTCAGCAGAGCATATCAAAGACTTAAACAACTGCAGTAGAACATTTATATAAGATACACTAAGACAAGGAAATTAAAGATAGCTTTGTTTAGATCAGTAGTTCTCAACAGGGGTCCACATGATCCTGGTAGGAGGCTGTAAGATTTTGTCATTAAAATTTATGTGCAAGACACTTTATTTCACGTTGCTCCAGTTCACTCAGCTGTAGAAACGAGTTGCAGCATCATTGGTGCCAAGCTGTATCAGCCTTTGCCTTTCCCTTGGATAACATCGGTGGCATGGAGAAGGGAAGCTGGAATGCATGGGCCACAGCTGGTCTTCCATAAACAACTTTGCCCAGACTTGTGCCTCAGAGGGTAACCTTTTAGGTGCAATCCCATGGGCATTTATGACCAAAGGGGGTCTTTACCCATTACTTCTACAACACAAAATATTTTAACAATCTTTTTTTTTTAAATACAATTCCTTCATCATCATCATCATCATCATCATCATCGTTTAACGTCCGCTTTCCATGCGATTTGGACGATTTGACTGAGGACTGGTGAACCAGATGGCTACACCAGGCTCCAATCTGATCTGGCAGAGTTTCTACAGCTGGATACCCTTCCTAATGCCAATCACTCCGAGAGTGTAGTGGGTGCTTTTTATGTGCCACCAGCACGAAGGCCAGTCAGGCGGTACTGGCAACGGCCACGCTCAAAATTCCTAATATTATAATTCCTAATATTATAAAAACATAATAGGGTTTTTTTAAACATCAAACAGTCAGAGCCAATCCAAGTGAAACAGGAATGAAGAGGGTCGATAGGAAGAAGTAGTTGAGAACGACTGGTTTAGATTTGTTCTGAAAATTCCAATATTAACATAAATTATAGAAATGAATGCAAAGAGTCATTTGAAGGCAAAATGCAGAGACATTCTGATACTGTAACAATTCTGCCATATAACCAATAAATTACTGCAATATTTTTACACCATAGATTAACAGAAATAAAGTATATATTTCGACATGTCTCTCATGCCTTATTTCAGGTGAAATGATTTAAACTAATTACAATATCTTCCACAATGGTAATTAGTTTAGTGAAGTATGGCATTGTTTATGATAACCTTAATACAAGAATCTAAACCATCTTAATTTGAAGTTCTTCTCTTTATTCTGGCTTATAATTGAGACCATTAACTGGGAGATTTCAGACAGTCAGGAAGTCAGGAGTTTCATTTTATGTCTTGGTCGCTATTTAGTTATATAATTTAAGAGTTAGTTATAGATTTACTTATTGAATTTATTTACCGATAATATTGTACATAGGGTAAATGTGTTTCTTTGTTGTAGTTTAATTAATAAAGTTAGTGTTTAATCCTTCCTAGAATTAAGGTTGAATGAATGAAATCTAAGGTATGTTTGTTCCCAACAACACATATTTTAGTGCTGTTGACACCGCCGGATTAAATGGTACTGCTCAGGTGTCGAAACTATAGTGATATCTGTTGGGCTGCTGATGATGGAGGTATGTTGGATTGTTAGTATGGCTGTTATTGTATGTGCAGAATAGTATTATAACACATCCATTTGATATATATATATATATATAACAATGCATGGAACTGGCTGATACGTTCAGACAGTAAATAAAGATAAACTTACCACTGTAGTGAATTTTGTATTTAGGTAACCAGGTTTGATGTAAACATCTGTGAATTTTGTTGAATTTTCAGTTATCTGAAAGCAAAAAAAAATGATTTTACTATTATATAGCCAGGGTTTGTAACATAAGTTAATAAAAAGAAGTTCTTGCACACAATCATGATGGAAGGATTTAATTTAGATGAGACATTAAAATGAGTTTGAATCATAGAATCAGAAATAGTTTCAAGTGGTTTAGGATTAAAAGGCCAAAGAGATTTCAGATCTTCTAAAAAATATTATTTACCTTTCCTTGTTTGTCTTTCAATTGTGAATCTTCTGAAAACAAGTCTAAAGTGGAAGGTTTTGAGTGTTTTTTATGTTCATAAGTAGAATCAACTACTTCTTTTTTAATAGAAACAGGCGTCAGTATTTCGGTACCTGGTGCTGCTTCTGTGCTTTCAGAATCTATAAGAGTATTGCTTAAATTAGATTGTTTCAATTTGTCAGAAGTGGTTTCTGGTACATTCTTTGAATTCTGATCTTCATTTTCAGACGAAACATCTTCTGGATCAGAATCTTCAATCACTAAAATAGGTTGAGGTTTAATGAGTGGAGCCTGAGACAAACTGTCTGGTGCAAGTATTTGTACAGACGGTTCTCTTTTGATAGAACTACCAGGATTTGTGTTATCTGGAACAGATTCTGCAAATAACCGTGTCTTTTTGTTTGATGGTTCTTTATCATCCACTTTAGCAGAAAAAGGATTTTCTGGTTTATCTGGACTTCGGCTCCTGAAAAAAAGAGAAATACATTTGTAGAAGAAATATTCCTTAATATATTTAAAGATGAACAGCTAAATCTTGGAAGGAATGAATGGAAGAGATATGGAACTGCAAGTAATTCAGAATATAAACTGATATAACAGCTAGAGAGGATTCTTCAGTCCTGCTACAGAAAATCTCTTTAGTACCAGTGATATCCTTAGTCTACACTATGGAAGAGTTGGTGATAGAGAAGCTCTCGGAGTGGTTGGCATTAGGAAGGGAATCCAGCTGTAGAAACTCTGCCAAATCAGATTGGAGCCTGGTGTAGCCATCTGGTTTGCCAGTCCTCAGTCAAATCGTCCAACCCATGCTAGCATGGAAGGCAGACATTAAATGATGATGATGATGATGATGAAGTTAGCGAAATATTGCAAAACTTTTGACTCGATAAAAAATAGCTGAAACCAGAAAAAAAGTATTTACCGTTTATTAGAGACAATTTTACTTTCAGGCGCATCACTGCTGGGAAATGACGATTCTGTTGCTTTGATATTTGTAGAAGGATTTGGCATTTTTACAGACTAGAAACAAAGACAGAAAAGAAAAACAGAAAAATCTTTTAAAAAATCTGTGTGTTGAACATTTGCCAATGATTAGGCCTTGTTGCAAAGCATTTCATTTAGAAGTAACAATAAATATATCTTTTATCTTTTACTTGTTTGTCATTGGGCTGTAGCCATGCTGGGGCACTACTTGGAAGGGGTTTGGTCAAAAAGATCAACACAAATATTCATGTTTTAAAGTCTGGTACTTATTCTGTTGATCACTTTTTTCCAAATTGCTATCTTATGGGGATATAAATAAACCAACACCAGTTGTCAACACACACACACACACACACACATATATATGCAATAGGCTTCCATACAGTTTCTGTCCAACAAATTCACTCAGCAGAATTTGAACTCAAAACACAAAGACAGACAAAATACTGCTAAGCATTTCACCCAGCGTGCTAATGTTTCTGCCAGTTCACCACCTTACACCCTGTGAATATTAAAACCTATTTCTTTCAAAATATTAGGTTAATAACCTGAATAATTACAACTCTGTTGACAATAATTTATCAACAATTTAATGTATTTATAAATAAAGCTAACATCATAAAGCATTAAAACAACTAATGGTAATTATGAGAATAGAAATGAGGAAATGTTTCACTTACTTCTTTGGGTATATTTGATTGGTTAAGAAACCTATTTAAAATAAAAGAATATTTAAATTTTTGAATTTAAATGTTTTGGAATATCCATGATATTTTAAAATGTCACAGACAGATCAATGAAATACTTAAAGTTTCATTTTGGTCAATAATCTATGACAGAATTGTACTAATAATGGTTTCAAATTTTGGCACAAGGCCAGCAATTTCAGGGGCGGGAGGAGGTCAATTACATCAATCCCAACACTCAGCTGGCACTTATTTTATCGACCCTGAGGGGATGAAAGGCAAAGTTGACTTCAGCGGAATATGAACTCATAACATAAGGACGAACGAAATGTCGATGTGTTAACGATTCTGCCAGCTCACCACCTTTTTCTTATCTAGACCAGGCAGGACCCCAAAACAATGGGATTCTGGGATCACAATATGTGTCAGAGATGTTGAAAGTATTCTAATATTGAATTTCATTGATTTTCATCAATATTTGAGAAATTAAGAATAATCTGTATGCAACTATCATCATTTCTCTCTTCAAAATAGATATTTTTGAACAGGTTATTAGGAAAAGAAATTTTTTTTTAAATACGAGGGTGAGTCAAAAAGTAATGCCATTTTGTTTAGAACAGGTATAATTACCAGCACAGGAACATGTATCAAACATCAAAATGAAGCTAGTCCTCTGTGGATCATATCCCTACTTCACAACATAGTCACCGTTTCTCTCAATAGCAATGTTCCACCTTCGAATGAGAGCATGTATCCCTGTCCCGTAAAATTCTGTTGACTGTTCTTTGAGCCGCTTCTTCACTACAGTTTTCACTTCCTCATCACTGGAATAATTTAGCGCCTTCAGATTATCATCTCTTCAGCCCCATGAAAGAGAGTTTGAGAGGCAAACATTATTCCAGTGACGAGGAAGTGAAAACTGTTGTGAAGAAGTGGCTCAAAGAACAGTCAACAGAATTTTACAGGACAGGGATACATGCTCTCATTCAAAAGTGGAACATTGCTATTGAGAGAAATGGTGACTATGTTGAGAAGTAGGTATGTGATCCACAGAGGACCAGCTTCATTTTGATGCATGATACATGTTCCTGTGTTGGTAATGATACCTGTTCTAAACAAAATGGCATTACTTTTTGACTCACCCTCGTAATTAAAAATTCAGTTATAATAATTTTTGAAGTTGAAACTTTTACTTGAGTAATTGTGTTAAGTAAATAAGTTTTCAAAGTACAAAAATATCATAAAGTAACAAGAGAACTTGCAAAACCCGTATAAATAATTAAACATTTAACTGGCCCTCCATCAGTTACAACGACGAGGTTTCCAGTTAATCCAATCAGTGAAACAGTCTGCTCATGAACTTAATGTGCAAGTGGTTGAGCACTTTACAGACATATGTAAACCTAATGTAGTTCTCAGGGAGACTCAGCATGGCACACAATGTGACAAGACTGGCCCTTTGAATTACATATACAACTTATTTTTGCCAGCTGAGTGGACTGGAGCAACATGAGATAAAGTGTCTTGCTTAAGGACTCATCGTGCCATCAGGTGTCAGACTCATGACTTTATGATCAAGAGCCAAATATGCTAACCACTTAGCCACACATTTTCATTATAATTGTAAAATACTAGAAAAAGTATGTAAAATAACTACACAAAAAAAGGTGGCCAGAGGCTGCAAAATTCATACTTACATTAAAGAATCTTGGGTATGTGTACTAATAGTTTGCTGAGAATGAAACTTCACTGTCTGACTTGGAAGTTGGCTGAATGTCTTTGCTAAAGAGATGAAAAGTCAATGAAAGAAACACTGAAATTTTTTCCATTATAATTCTCAAGAGCTTCAAAGAAGCTTTAAGCCTTTTGTTATTTAAATTTCTGTTTGAAATACACAATTTTAGTTTTAATTAATTTTGAAAATAATGAAGTATTTAATAAAATAACATTATAAAGCTGGTGTTTGGAACATAAATTAGCATGCAATTTTGATGCAATGTTTTAATCTAGATCACTTTAAACAGGAAGTTTGCATCAGAGAACTGGGACCGTTCTCAGGTGACTTGATATGAAAAGGGTTTTTTTGTAAAAACAGAAAAGAATTAGATAAAGCAGTTAAATTTAGCCATTAGATTCAAGTAAGAGAAGTAAGAGAGAGAAATGAATATCATTATTATTATCATCATCGTTTAATGTCCGTTTTCCATGCTGGCATGGGTTGGACGGCTTGACTGAGGTCTGGAAAGCCAGCAGCTGCACCAGGCTCCAACCTGATCTGGCAATGTTTCTACAGCTGGATGCCCTTCCTAACGCCAACCACTCAGAGAATATAGTGGGTGCTTTTTACATGCCACCAGTACTGGAGCCAGTCAGATGGGCCTGGCATCGATCATGTTTGGATAGTGCTTTTTACATGCCACCAGCATGGGAGCCAGTTAGAGGGCACTGGCAGCAGCCACATTCAGATGCTGCATTTTATGTGCCACTGGAACAGGAGCCAGTCAGGGGGCACTGGCCACAGCTACGATTTTGGTTTAATGACTAAATAAACTGAAGGTAAAATAAAACTTACCTAAAGCTGCATTAGGATTGCAATACTTCTCAGTATTACAACAGAGAATTGCCTGGCCAATTTCAGCATCGGTTATCATACGTTTGCTGTGGCTGAAAAAAATTAATAAAAATCATATTAAAATTATGATCTAATCTAATCAAGTAAGAATACAGTTTTTCATAATAAGCACCAGTTGTTTTATTCCATTGTTTTTAGTAAATAATATCTTAATGTTTTTTAATGTTTTTTTTTTGTTGCTTGTTTCTTTTATTGGTTAGTGAGACACAAAGTCTTGTAAGGATTTAACAGTGGATTTTATCTAGCAACTAAACAATAAGTTTGAGTGATATGGCTTAAAAGTAGAGAACTGAAAGTGTATTAATAAGACATGTATATATGATAAGTGTGATTTAATATGCTAATGAAAGATGGAATGTAAAGACAGAGAGACAACTGAGAATCTCATCATCGTCGTTTAACATCTATCTTCAAGCAATTTTCATGGGTTGACCAGATCAACAAGATCCACTGCCTCATACTCCAATGTCTGCTTTTGGCATGTTTCTAAAGCTGGATGCCCTTACAGAGTGTACTGGGTGCTTTTTTTTTTCATGGCACCAGTACTAGTGAGGTCACCATGCAATTCATGATACTAATATCCCTCTGGACAAAGGAAAAACAGAAGTGTCAAAAATGATGCATTAGTTCTCCAAATCTGTTGCCTAATAATCCAATAGCTGGTGTATACTAACATTCACAACATTATTAATAAGTTCTGTGTAAGTTACTTAGTTGTTGTGTAGTAATAAGTACAAACATGGCTGTATAGTAAGAAGTTTGCTTCCCAACTATATGGTTTTGCAGTCAATCTAACTGTGATACCCTGAGCAAGTGTCTTTTAATATAGCCTTGGGACAACCAAGGCCTTGTGAGTGGATTTGGTAGATAGAAAGCGGGTGAAGGTCGGTCTCAAGAAGGGCATCCAACCTCAGGGCATCCAACCTCAGCAAATTTCATCCAACCCATGCTAGCATGGAAAAGTGGATACCAGAACAATGATGATAAAGAGGATGATGAAGATGATACCCTTTTACTCTTTTACTTTTTTCAGTCATTTGACTGTGGCCCTGCTGGAGCACTGCCTTTAGTCGAATCAAATCGACCCCAGGACTTATTCTATTGGTCTCTTTTGCCGAGCCACTAAGTTACGGGGACGTAAACACACCAGTATCGGTTGTCAAGCGATGTTGGGGGGGGGGGACAAACACAGACACACAAACATATATGCACACATACATATATATATATACATATATACGACGGGCTTCTTTCAGTTTCCATCTACCAAATCCACTCACAAGGCTTTGGTCGGCCCGAGATGATAGTAGAAGACACTTGTCCAAGGTGCCACGCAGTGGGACTGAACCCAGAACCATGTGGTTGGTAAGCAAGCTACTTACCACACAGACACTTCGTTAGTGTTTATCTTTCTTTTATGTATTGGTTAAATTTGTGGGGTCTATATATATCTGTTTATATATGGTACTAAAAAAGAGTCTGAGAAGAAACTTGTGAGGCGTTACCTTAGTAACAGAGACAGAACATGAGAAACCCATTCATCTTCACTGGGCTCAGCTTGCATTACAATAGATGTATCCTTTACTAAAGTTGAATCATCCACAGGCTTAGAAGCACACAAACAAGAATGACCACCAGCAAGTTCAATGGCCATCTTCATCTTCCTCAACTGTAAAAGAATTTGTTTCAAGGGAAAAAATATAAATATTTATCTTTTGAAATACACACACACACATATAATTAAATATGATAATCATTTTTGTTATTTAGACCAGTGGTTCCCAAACTATGAGTCGCGACCCACTGATGGGTCGCGAACGGAATCCTAGTGGGTCGCAAAATGTTATAAGCTTTGATTAACTGCTGTCTATCGAGATAGTTCAAGATTCATGTTTTCAATACCAGACTGGTTGTTTTATCAAGCAGTAGGCTTTTTTCATGAATTTAACAAATCAGAGGTAGTCATTTTCTCAAGTTATTTATTCGTACGTAATCGTAAAAAGGAAAAGTCTGTTTTTACCTATTTATAGAGAACTTTAACTAGGCGCAGTACAACACTGATTGAGCCGATAACAGTTACTGCTTCGAGGTTTTGTATTAGAGTTAATACCTGCCAATAGGGTATGGAGACGTTGAAACAGTTATAAAACGTTTTGTTTCACATTTAATATAAATAGTAAAAAATTTAAATAAATAAGACAGTATGGATTTCACTAATAAGTTTATAAATTATTCAAAAAAGTATAGGAGTGATCACCAGGAGGCTATTAATTAGCCAATGAAATGATTGGAAGAGATAGTAGCTAGATGGTAGATGGATCAATAGAGTCTATCTGATAAACGGTAGAGTTAAGTGGGTCACCATAAACTCACGTCATAGTGGGTCGCGTCTCTAAAAAGTTTGGGAACCACTGATTTAGACAATATTTCTTCTACAAAACAATCAATTCTACCTTAGGGAAGAGTCAAAAGAATAGGAATATTTTTGTTTACACTTCTGTTTACTCTTTTACTTATTGCAGACATTGAACTCTAGCCAAGCTGGAGCACTGCCTAGTAGAGTTAGCTGAACCAAATTAAGCCACTTAAATCTGGTACTCTTTTGCCAAGCTACCATGCTAAGGGGATGTAAATAAACCAACACTGTTTGATAAGTGGTGGTGAGTACAAGCACAAATACACACACAAACACATGTAAAAGGCTTCTGTCACACAGTTTCTGTCTGTGAAATTCATTCACCAAGCATTGGTCAGCCTGGGGCTAAAGAAGAAGACATCTGCCCAAGGTGCCAAGCAGTAGGAATGAACCCAAAACCACATGGCTGCAAAGCAAACTTCTTAACCACTCACTAGGACATCAACTTTATAAACTTCAAAGATATTTTACAAAGTGATTAATAATACATTGTAATAAACCCATACTTCTGTTCTTTAACTAGTTTCAATCATTAGACTGTGGCCATGCTGGAGTATACCAGTAACTAGTTTGATTGCTATTTATTGGTTTCAAATTCTGGCACAAAGCCAGCAATTTTGAGGTAAGTTGATTACATTGATACCAGTACTCAGTTAGTACTTATTCTATTGACCATAAATGGGTAGAAAGTAAAGTCTACCTCGGCAGAATTTAAACTTGAAAACATAAAGATAGATGAAATGGTGCTCAGCATTTTGCCCAGCATGCTAACGATTCTGGCAGCTCGTCAACTTATTGACTGCTACTTATTGAATGGTTGACTTTACCTCTTATACCAGTCAGAGACTAACCCCCTTTTAATGGTGTAACCACCTTGTGGTACTATGGTATGCTGACTTACATTGGTGTACATAAACACACAAATACGCTCATGAGTGCTGGTGACATGTAAAAACCACCTGTTTCTGTGTCACATATGTTAAACACACCCATGCCAGTACCACATACAAAGTACTTGTGTCAGTGCCCTGTAAAAAAACACCCATTCCAGTGGCACATAAAAAGTACTGGAGCTGGTCATCATCATCATCATCATCATCATCATCATCCATCAATTTGAATTCGGGTTTTGTCCCCGTTAACAGGGGTGGCTGGGTCTACCTGATTGCCATAGCAACCGCCCTCACACCATCTTGCCCGGTTTTGGGCATCCTCCCTTCTCAAGCCAACCCTCCCAATCTCCTCCTCCACCTGTCTCCTCCACATTTTCCTCAGCCTACCTCGCTTTCGCTGTCCATGTAAAAAGCACCCAACACACTCTGTAAACAAGTTGGCTTTCAAAACCATACCAAAACAGATAACTGGAGCTTGGCACAGTTCTCTGGCTGGCCAGCTCCTGTCAAATTGCCCAACCCATGCCAGCATGGAGAACATACATTAAATGATGATGATGATGCTAGTGACGATGTACAGCAGGCTTCCATACAGTTTCCATCTACAAAATTTCACTCAAAAACATTGGTCAAACCAAGGCTTTGGTAGAATAGACATGCCTTTGGTGCTGCACATTGGGATGGAACACAGAACCTCACGATTACAATGCGAACTGCTTAACCTACACAGCCGTCTCTGCCTCCATAATCATCAACATGAATATTTTAAAAGCTTGTTTTGTTTTGGTGGGGAAAGAGTTCCTGTTCGTTTTATAGCCATTTTTTCTCCTTTCCTTGTTGGAGAGATTTACTCTTATAAAGTTGTGTATGAGAACATGCAGAGGTGTCTCTGAAATCGATGATCTTATATCAACAAATGTTTTATCATAGGATTAAGCAAGCCAACAAAGGAGCCTCTATAAATGAAATAACAGGCAAATCTCCCTCAACTCATAACCTACACTCTTGAAAAAGCAAGACATATTGCATACTATAATTCTTACCATGCGAAAAGATGGGATAGTAATGACTAGAAAGCCTTTGATTATGGTCTGTCTTCTTTATGAGAGCAGACCAAGGGTTATACATCAACAACACAGGAGTGGTAACTATTTTCTAGTTAGACAGTCTGAGGTAATGAGTTTTGCTGCAAGGGTATAAGGGATATAGGGGACTCTAGGTAGAGATAATAGCTTTGGATCCTTTGCTGCTCCCTACTGATTAGGATGGATGGGCTTCACTGTTTCTCATTTATCCCCTAAACCTTTCATGTGCTGGCTTCAAGTGTCACACTCGGGTACACTGCCTCAGCTGGTGTGCCAAGGCATGTGAGGGAGTGGATTAGACACTGCATCACTAGACAGGTGGAGGGGATGCGGCAATGGTCAACGGCCAGGGCAGAGGAATCTCAAGAAGACCACCAATGAGGTGTCTGTGACTAAAGCCAGGCCACATATTTTCTGGATCTAGGCCGGCAGTCAAACAAAGACAGCTCTGCAAGCAGTCTCTTTCCTAAAGGTGAGTGCCCCTTCTCCAAAAAACCTCAAGCTATAAAAACAGTTCAAAGTGCAAAAGTATCACAGCAGTCAGGCGGCTGCTGACCGACCCAGTTGGAGGACTTACATGGGGCAGAGTTGAATATGGAGAAAATTTTGCACCAAGATTTAAACAATAAATCAGGGGTACAATTTACAGGGTCTAGTCAAAAATTATCAGGACTGGTGTTATAAAAAGAAAACTACAGCACATATCAATTCAGTATTTAATCTCCTTCTAAAGCCACACACTTTATGCAGCGTTGTTTCCATTGATGCGAGCATTCCTGGAACTCCTTTTATGGCATAGCGAACTGCTGTCTCGTTGCATTCTCTTGAGTTTCTTCGACATCTTGAAATCTAGTTCCTTTCAATTGGGATTCCTTTCAAGCCTTGGTTTTGGGGGCCATAGTCACAGACCCCACAATTCATCACTTGCTATGACTGTTTTCAAAAAGTTTTCCTCTTCCTCGACACAATCAAGGTGACCCTGTGCATTTGAAACCTGATCTTGTTTTTGAGACGATCACACTCCACAAACTTTACTTCCAAGCCCTGCTATAAACAACGGAAATGAGTGAGAACGTTTTATAACTTAGCGTGCGTGTGTGACAGAGTTCAATGTCAAGCTGTAGCAAGCAGCTTCACTCTGCATACTTTAATTGTGTTACCACAGCAACCGTTCTGATACTTTTTGACCAGACCTCATATACACAAGTAAATAGAGTAACTTTAAAAAAAGACTGAAATACTCAAATGAGACCAACAACTCCACATACCTGAGAAGATTTTAAAAAGTAGAAAGTAATTCCACTGAAAAGGGTTTTCCGTAAAGGATTCGGTTGAAATGTTCCATTCTTGATTACAAAGTTAGGAGACAATTTGGGAAGAAACCTGTTTGAAATACAAATAGAACAACAGAAATCGATAATATGGATTTCTAGCTTTAGTACAAGGACACAAAGTTTTGGGGGAAGTAATATAGTTGACTAGATCAACATCATCATGATCATTTCAATGCCCACTTTTCCACAACAACAAACATATACAAATATATATAGACATATGCAAATGTGTTGAGTCATCCCATAAATAATGCGGTTGTTTTATACTTCGTTTATTGTTCAAATTTAAGATAAACAAAGTTCTTTTTTAATCTGAAATATACTCTCCTTCATTTTCTACAGTGCTCTCCCATCTATCTGGTAGACTTGCAAGGCCCCTCTTCCAAAATTCACATATCCATGACAAAAAATACTCCTCCAGTACTGTTCTAACCTTGTCTACAGAATTCATATTTTTTCCATCCAAATGATTTTGCAGACTGCAGAATAAATGTACGCATAAAGCAAAATATGCTGAATATGCTCCTTTGTCACTTCCATTATAGCTTTGAAAAAATAACTCTTCAAAACTTGCACTAAGAATAGGAACAAGGTAAAATTACTACCTGCTTTTAGAGCAAGTTGATGCAGGTAGTTTATCCTGTCCCCCACCAACTTCTAGTTCATGCAATTGAAAAAACCACATTATTTATTAGATGACCCAATATATAGACATATACAAACATACAAAATATATATAGACATATACAAGCATATACAAATCATCATCATCATCATTGTCGTTTAACGTCCGCTTTCCATGCTAGCATGGGTTGGACGATTTGACTGAGGACTGGTGAACCAGATGGCTACACCAGGCTCCAATCAGATTTGGCAGAGTTTCTACAGCTGGATGCCCTTCCTAATGCCAACCACTCCGAGAGTGTAGTGGGTGCTTTTATGTGCCACCGGCACGAAGGCCAGTCAGACGGTACTGGCAACGGCCATGCTCAAAATGGTGTATTTTACGTGCCACCTGCACAGGAGCCAGTCCAGCAGCACTGGCAACAATCTCGCTCAAATGTCTTTACACATGCCACTGGCACAAGTGCCAGGAAGGCGATGCTGGGCACAGGTACCATGACGACACATCTGTATCTGTATATGTGAGTGTGTGATTGTGTGTATATCTTTGCATTTGTGTGTCCTTACCATCCCTTGACAACCGGTTCATTTATGTCCTTTTAATTTAGGGGTTTGGCAAGATAGTCCAATAGAGTAAGTACTAGGCTTAAAAAACAGAAGTATTGGGGTCTTTTCATTTGGCTAAAACTCGTCAAAGTGGTGCAGTGCTCCAGCATGACCACAGTCAAATGATTGAAACAGATATATAGACATAAAACAAACATATACAAATATATATAGACATATATAAACTTACTCTTCAGGACCCTTATACGGTTGAGACAGTTCACTAGCTGTTTTTAGACTTTTAAAATAGTCAATGGTAACAATCTGACATTGGGCAGCAAGTGCACACACAACCTGGAAAAGAATACCAAAATCCAGTTTAGAGAATTCATTATGAAACAAAAAAAAAGTAGCAAAAAAGAAAATGTATACAAGAACATAAATTTCTTGAACAAATTATTTTACTGGTTTAATTGAAAAGTAGCAATAAGGTAAACATTGGAATCTGAGTGTAATGGTAATGGTTAGAAATAATTAATAGCAGTGCTAATTATGATTTTACAATTTACTTCTTTAACAGAATTTTAATTAATATATTGGGGGGAGTGGGGATGGCAAGACACTTTGGATGTGGACAAGTGATGTTATGAGTCCTTTTAAATTCCTTCTCTAAATTTCAGAAACATAAAGCACCATCCAAAAGTGGCTGATGCCAGAAACCCACTGACTGGCCACTGTGCTGGTGGCACATAAAAAGCACTATCCGAACGTGATTGATGCCAAGCCCGCTGACTGGCTCCTGTGCCGGTGGCACATAAAAAGCATGCACTACACTCTCAGAGTGGTTGGCGTTAGGAAGGGCATCCAGCTACAGGAACACTGCCAGATCAGATTGGAGTCTGGTGCAGCCGCTGGCTCTGCAGACCTCAGTCAAACCGTCCAACCCATGCCAGCATGGAAAACAGACGTCAAACGATGGCGATGATAAAATGTTTTATAATTAAGGGTTGCTCTTACAGACAGGAAGCAATACTGGCCACATCAAAACACTGTGTGCGCATGAGCAGTGCGATGTCTCATTCTGTGCGGTAGTGTTTTCAGATACACCACACTGAGAAGACTGCAAATACACAGTAAAATTCCTTGTATGAAGACTTATGTAGTAACTGAATGGCCTAATACTGGTACACAGCACAGACTGTCAGTACTAAATCCAGCTGCAAGGGGTTAAGGTGGTGAGCTAGCAGAATTGTTAGCATGCTGAGCAAAATGCTTAGTGGCAGTCTGTCTGTCTTTACGCTCTGAGTTCAAATTCTGCTTAGGTCAACTTTGCTTTTCATCCTTTCAGGGTCGATAAAATAAGTACCAGTTGAGAACTGGAGTTGATGTTGTCAACTATACCCTTCCCTTGAACTTGCTGGCCTTGTGCCAAAATGTGAAACCAATTAAAGGCCTCATCAGTTTGGTCAGATGGGACAGGGCCCATCTTAAAATATATTACATCAATAACTGACCATAAGAAAACCATATTGTCTAACTTGTAATACTAAAGGGTAAAGACCCCCTTCAGTCATGAATGACCATGGGATTGCACCTAGAAAGTTCCCCTCTAAATCACAAGTCTGGGCAAGGTTGTTTATGGAAGATCAGCAGTCACCCATGCATACTGGCCTCCCCTCTACACGCCACCAGTCTTATCCAAGGGAAAGGCAAAGGGGTCAATACAGCTTGGCACTAGTGATGTCACAACTCATTGCTACAGCTGAATGAACTGGAGCAACGTGAAATAAAGTGTCTTGCTCAGGAACACAACACACAGCCCAGTCTCGGGATCAAACTCACTGCCTCATGATTGTGAGCCCAATGCCCTAACCACTGAGCTGTGTGCTTTCATAACTTGTAATACTAATCACATTCAAATAAACCTATTAGTAACTCATTCAAAAACTGACAATCATAATTGTACTTTGTGTGTGTGTGTCAGACTGACAAAATATTTCATTCATCATCATCATCGTGTAATGTCTGCTTTCCATGCTGGCATGGGTTGGACGGTTTGACTGAGGGCTGGCAAGCCAGAAGGCTGCACCAGGCTCTAATCCAATCTGGCAATGTTTCTACAGCTGGATACCTTTTCTAACACCAACCACTCCGAGAGTGTAGTGGGTGTTTTTTACATGTCACTGGCACAAGGGCCAGTCAGGTGATACTGGCATTGGCCACGCTTAAATGGTGCTTTTTACGTTCCACCAGCACGGGTGCCAATCAGGCAGTACTGTCATTGGCCATGACAACGACTTCATTTGCTTCAACAGGTCTTCGCAAGCGCAGTTTATTGCCCAAAATAATGTAAAATATCAAGTGTTATTTCTTTACTACCCACAAGGGACTAAACGTAGAGGGGACAAACAAGGACAGACAAACACGGATTAAGTCAAGTCGATTATATCGACCCCAGTGCATAACTGGTACTTATTTAATCGACCCTGAAAGGATGAAAGGCAAAGTTGACCTCGGCGGTATTTGAACTCAGAACGTAGCGGCAGACGAAATACCGCTAAGCATTTCGCCCGGTGTGCTAACGTTTCTGCCAGCTCACCGCCGTATAATATCAAGTGTGATTGAGCTTCTCTCTCTCTCTCTCTCTCTCTCTCTCTGTATAACTAAACTATAACTAGCATTCCATCAGTCACGATGACAAGTGTTCCAGTTGATCCGATCAACGGAACAGCCTGCTCATGAAATTAATGTGCAAGTGACCAAGCATTCCACAAACATATGTACCTTTAACATAGTTCTCGGGGAGATTCAATGTGACACAGAATGTGGCAAGGCTGACCCTTTGAGTTACAGGTACAACTCATTTTTGCCAGCTGAGTGGACTGGAACGTGAAATAAAATGTCTAGCTCAAGGACACAACACACTGCCAGGAATTGAACTCACAACCTTACGATTGTAAGCCAAATACTCTAACCACTAAGCCACACGCCTTCACTCTCTCTGTATAATGCTTAAAACAAATATGATTCATAATACAGTTGTTACAAACCTTCACAGTAACTGAAATATAATCCATAACCAAAAAGTTGCATTTATCACTCCATTCATTAGCCACTTTGCCATCAAAATATTTCATAACTTGGTCCAATTCTAACTTGGCAGAATTCTTCAAACAAGACGACGTGACAACTAAAGGATTAAACCGAACCCTAATAACAAAAAATAGAAAATATTAATGTTCTCAATATT
The DNA here is from genome assembly GCF_001194135.2 of Octopus bimaculoides. Taxonomy (NCBI): domain Eukaryota; kingdom Metazoa; phylum Mollusca; class Cephalopoda; order Octopoda; family Octopodidae; genus Octopus; species Octopus bimaculoides. The sequence goes on from NC_068984.1 coordinate 16,876,808, forward strand.
CACAATGCAAGGTGGGAAAATTCAAAATATGATGCCATCCAACTAGGAAAGACATATTGTACATGATGTATCTTGTTATCTTCTGGTGGATAAATGACTACCATTGTAATACCATTGTGATGAATGATGGTTAGAATTGATGAACATTAACAATAATTACACTGAAATTAAAATGGTGATTTGATGATGATGATGATGATTGACTGTAAAAATAATAATTATAGTAAAGAAAAGAAAATTCAGTGTTTTTCAAAGCTAATAATACTTGAGTGGGGTCTCTGTACCTCATGGAAATACTGTGGCTATACAGAGATACATCCCCATCTACCCTTAACCATTTAGCATTCAGATTTCTCTGTCAAATGTAAATGCTTATTTATTCATTTTATTGGATTATCCCATAAATAATGTGGTTTTTTTTATACATTTTTTTTTATTTTTCAAAATTAAGGTAAACAAAGTACTTTTTTTAATCTAAAATATACTCTCCTTCATTTTCTACAATGCTCTTCCATTTATCTGGTAGACTTGCAAGGCCCCTCTTCCAAAATTCACTTTTCCGTGATGAAAAATACTCCTCCAGTACTGCTCTGACCTTGTCTACAGAATTCATATTTTTTCCCAGCCAAACGAGTTTGAAGACTGCGGAATAAATGATAATCAGACGGGGGCAATGTCTGGCAAATACGTCCGACTCCAGCCTTTGGGATATCATCCTCGCTGTATGTGACCAAGCATTATCCTGATGGAATAACACCTTTTGTCTTGAAACCAAAGATGGTTGTTTTTCTTCACTGACTTAAACCACTCAAGCAGCTTGCAGTAGATCTTTGTTATCATTTGATTTGAGTTTAAAAGTTCAAAGTGCACTAAACCTTTCATATCCCACCAAATAGTTAACAACACCTTCTTTAGCCTGGGGTGCCGGTGTTTCTCCTTTCCCTACCCATTGTCTTTGGGGCTTGACATTTTTATAGATAACCCATTTCTCATCACCAGTTACTACTTGGTTCAAAAAAGGTTCATTGGTGAGATGTGATAGCAAAGAAGAGCACACATTCATTCTCTGCACATGACTAGACTCGGAAAGTTTGAGGAACCCACTGACTTAATTTGCTGACTTTTCCGATGGCACACAGGTGTCAATGAATGGTTGAATGACCAAATCCAAGCTTCTCTGCTAGTTTCTCATCAATTATGGTGGGATTTTGTTCCACCAGGGTTTGCAGGATGTCTTCGTCAAGCTCTACAGATCTTCCAGGATGAGGCTCATCTTCTTGGCTGTAGTTTCTAGCTCAGAATTTCTGGAGTCACTGTTGACACTGGCTTATGCTTATTGTCCGATCCCCATATACTGCATTAATATTCCTTGCACTTTCTGTTGTGTTGTTGCCTTTATTGAACTCATAACACAAAGTATGTGGAATATGCTCCTTTGTCACTTCCATTTTAGCTTTGAAAAAATAACTGTTAAAATCAAACTGCACTCTTCAAAACTTGCACTAAGAATAAGGACAAAGTAAAACTACTACCTGCTTTTATAGCAAGTTGATGCAGGTAGCTTATCCTGTCTCCCTCTGACATTCATTTTATGCAATTGAAAAAACAAACCCCCACATTATTTATGGGATGACCCAATATTTTGAATTAATCATGCATTGTCTTATAGTTTCATAATTTTAATGTCATGATTGTCTATTTTTAGAATGCCATTATAGGGCAGGCATGAGAGGCCAAATCTGGCTGGTTTTAGCATAAAACAGATAGAATACTTGAGTTGGATATGACCAGTTTAAATAGTAAAGGGTTAAAGCACATGACTTGGAGTTAAAAAACAACCATGAAATAATGATGCAGAAATCTTACATACAATGTCTGGGAGAAATTTAATTTAAAGGAGGTTCTTGTAGTTATTTTGGTGTGGCAGCAAAAATACTCAAAAGTTGTTATAGCTTACCAAAATGTTGACTTTGGGGAACCAAACATAAGTTTGTCCCCTTCTTTCAATTCTATTGCTGTATTTTGATTGCATTTCTTCCTATTGATATATGTTCCATAGGATGAGACATCTTGAATAGTCAGAGAAGACTTTGTATAGGGAATCTTCTGAAATATCAAAGAAAAAAAGAAGAAAATGTTACTTTTGTATCTACAACTATTCAAGAGAATTGAGTGGATAGAACAGAAAACGTTTTCATCATCATCATCATCGTTTAACGTCCGTTTTCCATGCTAGCATGGGTTGGACGGCTCAATCGGGGTCTGGGAAGCCAGGAGGCTGCATCAGGCTCCAGTCTGATCTGGCAATGTTTCTACAGCTGGATGCCCTTCCTAACACCAACCACTCTGTGAGTGTAGTGGGTGCTTTTTACATGCCACCGGCACAGGGGCCAGAGGAGGCTGGCAACGGTCACAATTGGTTGGTGCTTTTCACGTGCCACCGGCACGGAAGCCAGTCAAGGTGGTGCTGGCATCGGCCACATTCGGATGGTGCTTTTTATGTGCCACCGATACAGGTATCACAACTACAATTTCCATTTGATTTTTATCTTGATGTTGATGTACATATTATTCCAATCAACCTTATTATAAGACCTGTAATAATTTTACCAAGAGACGACACTGAAAACTGACCCCAGTGATAAAAAAAAAAAAAAACGACTCTGAAAACACCTGAAATTTCTGTCAGCTTGTTTCTCAATTTTAATATTTTAATGTTTAATAAGACAGCAAGTCAGCATAATGATTAGCACATGAGGCCAAATGCTTGGTGGTATTCTGTCCATCCTTACATTCTGAGTTCAAAATCCACCATGGTCGATTTTGCCTTTCATCTTATGGGGGTTGATAATAAAAACAGCACTGGGGTCCATGAAATCAACTAACCCTTCCCCCAGTACTCACATGATACTTATATATTGACTCCAAAAGGTCAATATATAATGCTGCTAAGCATTTTGTCTGGCCTGCTAACAATTTGTCTGGCTTGCTACCTTCACATTTTGTATATATATATAGAGTATGATACATAGATGGCTATTTTATATATAACCATAAATTGGAGTTTTATTGCCAAAGACAGTTAATATACAAAATCCAATTTATGGTTTGAATTAAAAATTAAAAGAATGATGCAGTTGTAAATAAATATTCCTTATTAAAGTTCAATTAATTGTAGAAAGAATAGGAACAAATTTTTACTAACAGCTGGATCTATTGTAATAATAGCATGTTTCCTGCTGACTGTCTTGTCATCGGCAATATTCAGGTCACAGTCTCTCCGTCCAATTGTAAATTCCCCAGAATCTGTAATCTTGTGCTCATCTATAATGATAGTAATAATAATAATAATAATAATAATAATAATAATAATAATAATGGTAGCTTCAAATTTTGGCACAAGGCCAGCAATTTTAGGGGTTTTCAACTGGTACTTACTTTAGCAACCCTGAAAGGATGAAAGGCAAAGTCAACCTAGGCAGAATTTGAACTCAGAACATAGAGAGAAGAAAGAAATTCCACTAAGCATTTTGTTCAACACATTAATAATTCAGATGAAAAACACAACCAAAATCTCTTGGAAAAAAAAAATCACCCATCCCAACAAACTGGAAAGTTCCAGAAAGGCTATCATCCACACTGTGAAGGAGATCACCATGCATCACACAGCCTGAAAGCTCTCCTCTCTCCTAAACAATCCCTTTGGATCAACAGCAGGTTAGGGAGTGAAAAGGCCAAAAAGCATCTCTACCTAATTTATAAGATCTTCCTTTCTCCACCTATAATGGTTCAGTGAACAGTTTTACAGAAGAGAAAGCCTTCACATTTGATGTCCACATTGCATCCAAACTGCAGACACTAGGCAAATTTCGTCCAAAACTATGGCTTTTGACATGCACACTCATACAAACATATGCGTGCACACACACACACACATACACACATCAAGCAAAGTACCCTCTGGTTTCTTCAAATCAACAAGGCCATAAGCACTGACAATATCCCTTACATTATGCTCAATGTGCCTCAGAGCTAGTCCCTATCCTCAAACTCTTTAATCTCTCTCCGTCTTTCTTCTCCCTCCCTCCCTTTTGGCACAAGGCCGGCAATTTTAAGGGTTTTCAACGGGTACTTACTTTAACAACCTTGAAAGGATGAAAGGCAAAGTCAACCTAGGCAGAATTTGAACTCAGAACATAAAGAGAAGAAAGAAATGCCACTAAGCATTTGGCCCAACACACTAATAATTCAGATGTAAAACACAATATGCTACAGTATGTCACATTCATAGAAAAGTCAGCCTTTCTACAGCTCCTTGATGCTGACGGGTCTCGTGCCTCGTCCATTCAGAGATTCAACTCTCCTTTCATCAACCACATTGTGTCCACCCAAACAATACTCTATAATAATCCCTACGCCCAATCCTTTCTGAAATTCCCTCGCAACGTTTATCCTGCAGCTGCTAACATGCAACAGTTCGAGCGAAACTTCATAACAATCTCACCAGTTTCGGAAAGACTGTGAAAACCAAGAATACAGGGTTTTTATATAGATCCGCACCCGGAGTGAAACAAAAATCATGTAATACTTCTAATGCAATGTATATTGAACAAATATGAAGGAAAATATGCACGCTGGCAAACGGGGGGGGGGG
>NC_068984.1:16883529-16885099 GCF_001194135.2 Octopus bimaculoides
AGATTTAGTGCTCGGGTTGTGTGAATTTTCCGAGCCCTCTCCCCACCCACCCCTTTCGAAGCGCGCATTTTTTCCTTCATATTTGTTCAATATACGGTGCACTTCAACTACTACACTATTTTTTTTTCAATTTTTCCACCGGGTGCGGATCTATATATTAACCGATTCTAACCCTAACCCTAACCCAGACGAAAACCGTGTTGAATGATATTGATTGAATGCACAAGTAGGAACTGATATTCTGTTTCGAAGTAAAACGCTATGTTTATTGCATTCTATTGATAATTTTTATGGCAATCTTTCGAAATTATTTATAACTGTGTTGCAAACTTTACGAAAGTCTTTTTTAAACGAATTTATCTTATAAATGAGTAATTAAAGATAGAATTTCTTCGTTTTCGTTCTCTTGCTTTTATCTACGGAAGCAACACAAAACACTTGCAACATCAACGCAAACGATCTGCCCTCACGAGCCTCACTCCTTACCTCATCAATAATGGTTTCTAAGAGGGATTCAGAATGTGCATTAGTTTTCTGGCCTATATTTGCAATGTACAAACACAAACATTAACTCTTTCACAGTTTACACAAAACGTGGTGTTTGACAAATTCAAAATGAAGTATTTTTAATTACAAATACATTTCGGAAATCGACTTCGCTATTTCATTGGTACTTTGGTATTCTTTTGACTCCTTTTAAAACTACTACTTGCTAAAAACAAGTTGCTTTAAATCCAAATCTAAACAATTAACGGTATGTTTGATGAAGTCATAAGTCTTCGAGTTTTCGATTTTTCAAAGGAAAAACGTGGTTTGCTCCTACCTAGGGCTATACAACAATGATCAGTCCAACGAAGCAACAGTTCAGACGTCATTTATATACAAGAAAGGAAAGAAACTTTTTTCTTCAGATAATAAAAAAAAATAACAATAATAATAATAATTACATTTAGGAAACAAACAGTAAACATTATGAAACTGGATGATTTGAGAACAAGTATAACTTCGAACGAATCGATGTTTACAAACAACTAGACGTCGAATGAATATTCGAAAGAAAGTTATACATTTAAAAATTGTAAATCATTATTAAATCAATCAGTAAATTTCATGTTATTTACCAGTTCCATCGTGCTGATTCTCTAAACTCCACGACATAGCAATTAGAAAAAATATTTGGCGCCGAGAAGGGAGATAACTACCAAAACACTCTAGTTTCTGTTGCTCTTGAAAATGTTTGAGGAAGTGCTGACCTACGTGCGTGCAGGTGCTTCGTGACTGTTTTCCTCTTGAAGCTGTCAGATCCCCCACCCACCCAAGAAGGAGCCCATCAGATATTTACTGGCCCTTCCTTCGTTCAACAGGCTTCAGATCGATGTATCGACTAACCTCCCTACCTTCTTGTAGGCCCTGCATGCATGCACATCTATGTTTTATCTGCGTTATGATAGCTCACGTGGTGGAAGCCTCTACATGGCTGCAGCCAGATTGCCCTCAAATTGCACCATATACACTTTGAATAATGTAGTCCTAGTTCACCCATGTCTGAAAAGAAAAACAGTGGTGGTGG
>NC_068984.1:16885109-16894224 GCF_001194135.2 Octopus bimaculoides
TGGTGGCGGCGGCAGCGGTGGTGGCGGCGGCAGCGGTGGTGGCGGCTGTGGTGGTGTTGGTTCTGGCGGCGGTGGTGGTGGTGTATGTGTTTGTCTCCAGCACCAAAAAGCACTGCTGCCAAACTAGGCTGTATGTCCAGTCAGCCATACCAAATTGTCAGTGTCATTCCAAGCATTTTGAAATAAGTCATCATTTCATTCCAGGTTTTCCTCAGATATCCCTCTTCAACAGGTTCCATTTACTCTGAGTGCTTGGCACTTACACAGCCTGTCATTTTCCTTAGATATCACATGCCTATATCATTGCAGTCATCTCCCTTGTACACTATATCTGATTCCTCCCAAATCAAGCTTTTCTCTCCAACTATTTATACACTATTCATGATCCTAACTTCATTTCTTTCTAACCTTCTTAAGTCTTTTGCTTTCAAAGCCTACATCTCACTACCCTGCAGCATTGCCCTTGCACCACTTAACACTTCGTGGACCGGCAGGGTTAGAATTACACAAAAGGCCATTGGAGTCCCCTTTTATTTTTGTGCATTTCAGCACTATCCATAAAGCAATATTTGTTTAATCTTGTATACATATGTCAGTGCATAATACAGAACAAGAAATTTAGCACATTTTTTTTTTTATAGTTTTATAAACTATACATATAGCACTAAATATAAAATAAAACAAAATTATTTAGTATATCGATTCATACCAGTACAAATACAAAGAAAATTGACTTATAGTTCATCAGAATATCTGAAAAACGAACAAAAATATAATTTCACAGAAGGCCAATGGGGTCCAGTTGGATCCTAATTACCATATTTTATGCTATAACATCCATATGACTGGAAATTTTTAACTCAGAATTTGTAAAATATGCTTCCCTTCCAATTCTGATTAAGCCATTAAAAAAAATATATGCCATTGAGGGTTTTAGCTGTCTCATGGGAACACTGAATTGCTTTTTTCAAGTATTTAGGACCCAAGTTTCTTATCTTCACTATTGGGGTGAAATAAATAGTAGATTCACTTGAAGACACTTCTAATCCATTGAATACATTGTTATAAACTCAAAAAGTACAAACTGTCAATTCAATACACCAGAAAACAAGATTAAGATCAAGAGCACTGAATTGCTTTTTAAAAGCATCAACCTCCTTTAGAGTCAATGATATTAGCATAGTTTAAGGTGATGAGCTGAGAGAACCATTAGTACGATGGGCATCATTTCATCTGTCTTTACATTCCAAGTTCAAATTCTGCCAAGATCGACTTTGCCTTTCATCCTTTTGAGGTTCATTAAATAAGTACTAGACGCTGGCCTCATGCCAGAATTCAAAATCAATATTAATATAAGGATACCTGGGATGTATCAATAATTTGAACATTGGTGTTAATGCTCTAGTTAACATCCAACCCCTATATTAAATAAACCAAAGGCTATCATGGAAAATTTTAAAAACTAAATAATTTTTTAATGGACTCAGCAGGCCAGACATACTGAGTAATTTATTCATTAGAAGTAATACATTAACATGAAACTCTGAAACAGATTTATGTGCTATAAGTGGGTTTAAACCAAGGCAAATATTTGTACCACATTCAACATATAACCAATATTTGTAACATGGTCTATGAAAATTTCATTTTCTTTATTGCCATTGTAAGACTGTGGAGAATACAGATATTGTACTTGGTTAGAGGAGACTTCATTAATTTGGCTTCGCTTTCCACAATGGGACATTTTAGTGAAATAATTACATTTGTGACACTTCTTACAAGTCTTACCTTAACCCTTTAGCATTTAAACTGACCATATCTGGCCAAAATAGTCTTCCTGTTGTATGTTCAAACTGGCTAGATCCAGCCTCTCACATCTACCCTACAATCTAAGTCTAAATAATATGCAGTCACATAATCAAAATCTGAAGGCTACAAAATAATGTAAGATAAATTCAAAACAATGTGAACAAGTAAGCATTATATTTGATAAAATAATCTGAATGCTAAAAGGTTACACTTGGCAAAATACCCTCCTTGACTGTGTGTTTATAGCTGATTATCGTATAACACTTTCTCTCCATGTTGCACAGTTGCTGAGTGCATTTGACATCTCTAGACTTCTGGCTAGTGTTGTGCATAGTGCCCTTTTCATACTTTTTAGATTTTCCCATTATCCTCTTGAGTTGAAAGAGCATATTTCTACTCAAGTGCTCCTTGACTTGAGAAGTTCCTATAGTACTCATAACTTTATGCAAACTGGACAACTCACTCCAATGTAAGCCAATCACTATACTTGATAATTTGGTTTTGATTTTGGGAAACTTAATCCTCTGTATTGTTGTATATTAATTGCTTGGGAGAATTTACAAAGAAAATTAATCTTTAAAAATTTAACATCATGCAGGTCGTTCACAATAGCATAAATGGCTGCAGGTTTATGGAGTTTTACTCTATTGTAAGCAAAGAGTTTGGTCTGGGAATAACTTTTACCCTTATTCCTACCAATCATGGATTCTCTGAAAAGGGCCATGGGTACTCCTCTTCTTCCTATAAACCAGGAGTCCCCCAAACTTTCTAGACTATCAACTCCTTCATGGACCCCCATCCCCATCGACTCCCAGGCATGTACAAGAAAATAAATAAATAATAATAATTAAGTAGATGTGCATTTATCGACCCCGTTGAATATTCCCATCGACCTCCAGGGATCGATATCGACCACGTTGGAGTCCCCTGCTCTTAAACCAATAAAATGGGAAATTTCAATGTTGAAAACAACTGAGAAATGTCTGTGATATTTGGACAAAACAAATACAAGCTACTTCTTTCTTTTTTTAACATGTCTATTTATTGCTTTTCCTGTCTGATGTGTACATCTTTCATTAAAATCCATGAATGAAAGATACAAAGACACACAATACATAGCTATGTATGTTTATAGAAAAGGAACAAACTTCCGATCAGTTTCCATCTACCAAAGTCTACTTACAAAGTACTAATCAACATGGGACTGTGATAGAAGACATTTGCCCAAGATACTGACAATGGGATTGAACCTAGAACTATGATGTTGCGAAACATCATAATTTGTAATCACACAGCCATGTGTCTGCCCTTAGATGAATCAATACCAAATCATTATTTTTTTAATTTTGAAAACAGAGTTAAAGAGCAGACAACCTCAATGAACAGAAAAAGTAAATAGAAAAATGGTGGTTCAAGGCGGTGAGCTGGTAGAAATGTTAGCACACCGGGCAAAATGCTTAACGGTATTTCATCTCCCGTTACGTTCTGAGTTCAAATTCTGCTGAGGTCGACTTTGCCTTTCATCCTTTCGGGGTCGATAAATTAAGTACCAGTTAAGCACTGGGGTTGATGTAATCGATTTAATCCCTTTGTCTGTCCCCTCTATGTTTAGCCCTTTGTGGGCAATAAAGAAATAAGAAAAATGGTGGTTCAATAAAAAAAAACAAATAAGTATTTTTTTTTATAAAATAGATTTATTTCTATTTTCTCTTTTATTTACAAATCACACTTTAAACAAAATCAATTTTCAAATGTTTAAACTATACAACTGCATGGTTTCTGTATTAAAAAAAACAAAAGAAAAACAAAAAACAACATATTTGTAAAACCATTCCTTAATGCATGCATAGAGGGATAATATATTTGAAAATTTTATTCTTTTTCTAAGAAAACAAAGTTCAAAGATGGTAACACGTCAAATGAGAGTTACTCAAAACTTCACAAGTCTCTAAATCAAAGTTCTGTGGTCAAAAGAGAAATAAATTAATAAAATAAGATCTATTTAACTTAATGAGCAATTTATGATATGGCAAATTGTTTTATTTGAAAATTATAAATTGTTTGGTCAGGAATTTATAAAGTATGATATCATGATACCCCATATATGACCATTACGCTAAATCAAGATGAAACAAAAATACATTTCTAAATTGTAAGGAAACAAAGATTACAACTCACAGCCAAACAATTCCCATCTAGATCTTTTCTCTTCAATATTTGTAAGTACTTTATTATTGAAAAATTTTAACTTAACATACAACAATCATATACCTGATACATAAGTATCACAGCCTACCTCCTGGATATAAAAAGAATCCTTTTATATCATAAAATTCAGTATCCATTACTACTTGTAAGTCGTCTATTTTCCTGCTCCTTTTCACCAGTTAATTTCTAAAGCTCAAGTGCGAGTTCATTTCCTTATCTCATCTGTATACTTAACACTCTTGATACAAACTCCACTCAGACCATCCCATCTCCTTACTTTTATAATACAAACTTCCTGTTGAAAGTGATCAACAGGAAAACATTTGCAAACATTGGATTAATAACTGGTAAAATTACTCTTACTAGGTTTTTCATTGTTTTTTTAAATAAAGGTAGTATATTTCAATGGTTGGGCATTCCATTGGTGATGACAATGGGTGTTCCAGTTGATTCGATCAATGGAACAGCCTGCTCATGAAATTGACATGCAAGGGGCTGAGCATTCTACAGACACACATACCCTTCATGTAGTTTTCAGGGAGATCCAGTGTGCCCCTATGATGGGGCACTGCCACATTACCATAGTAATATAAGGGTCTACACTGATAAGATTTTGCCAATCAGGTGGATTGGACAAAGAGGGTTAGTAGAATACTCTTCACATTAGACTTTTTCTCTATGGAGATACTTAAATGATAAAGTTTATGGTACAAAACCAGCAACCACTGAACGTAAGGGTAACTATTCAATGGGAATGTACACAAATACTGAACAAAATATTTCTTGACCTTTGCGATAAAACAATAGAAGACTGATAACTGATTTGTTGGCTAGGGTACTAAGGTCAATTCTACTGCAGAATAAAATAACTTTTGGCAAACTAACTTGTGAGTTACTTGTCTTTAATCTGCTTGACACTTTTAAAACTGAAGATGAACACCAATACATGAACTGAAGAAATTCACAAGAAATAATCATAATGATTTAATTTTGTCTCAAGGCCACAAATTGTAGGAGAAACTACCCCAATATATGACTGGTGTTTATTTTATTGGTACTATGAATTATGAGAGGCAAAGTCATTCCTGAAATAGATTTGTATTTTTAATATTTAAAAGGTTATACACGTTACAAATTAGAATTATTGGTGGCCACCACACTGAAAGGAAAGAAGATACAATCACATCATGAATTCATAATCACATCAACTTCACCATGGTGACATCCAACCCTTCAGCACAGAGAAAAATGGACGGAAAACTGTGCAATTTGTTTCAATATTTTTTATGAAATATAACGTGTCTTGAATGGCACAACAATGTACAGTGGACTATAATAACTGTTATAAATAATTTAATTATTCATAGTCTAATATAATATTTCGGGATATAAAAATTCCTTCTTCAGATATTGCTAGGAATATCTGAAGAAGGAATTTTTCTATTCCAAAATATTATATTAGACTTTGAATAATTAAATTATTTATAACAGTTATTATAGTCCACTCTGCATTGTTGTGCCATTCAAGACATGTTACATTTCACAAACAATACACAATGCTTCCAGTGAACTAAAATGCCCTCTTATCATTATTTTTTGTATCTCAATGGGACTAATTTAGAATTAATTTGAAATTTCCCTTTGAGTCGGTGATGAATCATATGATAAATGTAAAAAACGTTTCCAACTCTCAACAAAAACCATCTAACTCAGATTTTTCTCCATTATATATATATATGTATATACATATCAACAAAGTCTTCAACTAACCAAATATAATCACTATACAACATATTTTGTTCTTTTTCTTTTTTTTTTTTTGAGAATGACTAAATTTATATATAATATATATTTAGTTTTATTTGTTTAAGGTTCACATACTCCATATGTACTCAGAGTTTCATATGGAGAGAAACATTTGACTGTATATGAATAAATAAACCCTACATGTACTGAGTAATCTTTTTTCTCATTTGCATTGCTAAATGTAAACATATATATATATATATATACACACACACTCACACACATATATATATATAATGCACTAATCAAGAGAAATTTTTTGGATGGAAATTTTAATATTTTATCAATACATTGCTACATATGTTTCTGCATGACACATGTTTGTTTGTGACTACATTCTCACATCCATAGGATACTATTAAAAATGTAATAATAGACTCTCTAGAGACATAGGGATATTATATTTAATAATATCAAATGGATGTAAGAATGTAGTCACAAACAAGCACATGTTATACAGAAACGTGTGTAGCAATGCATTAATAAAATACAAAAATTTCTCGTGATTAATAAATAACAACCTCATATAATTACTTGGGAAGAGTGTGTTTGTGTGTGTGTGTGTATATCTGCTTTGTGCAATAGGAACAGTATTAAATTAAAATAGTCATCTCTGTCTTTAACAGTGTTTCTTTTGCATATGACAGATTTTTATTAAACTGGGCAGCCATTCACAATACAAGTGAATGTTTTTTCCTGTTTACCTTTATATCGGATGTGACACATATCATCTAAGCATGTGGCAATGAGGCCAAAATGCATGTGATGTTCTCTCTCACTAGCTACTGTTGGGATGCTTTTCGATGTACATTTTGTTTTTAAACACAGTAGGTCCATAAGAGATGTTGTCGCCAGATGAATACTGCATGAAATTCTCTGTTCAGTATTGTATATTTACATTATGTATGATACTTAGCTAGATGTGTCTTCCCAAGCACAGCAAACTGTTGGGAGTCTAAGACCTCTGTCATCCACTCTGTGAGTCCCAACGTCTGTAGATCCTTTCTCACCACTTTGTTCCACGTTTTCCTGGGTCTACTCCTTCCACATGTTCCCTTTACAATTAAAGATTGGCACCTCTTGATGCAACAATTTTATTTATATGCATTGTACGACCATACCAGCACAGTCTTCTCTCTTGCATACTACATCTAATGCCTCATATACCCAGTTTTTGTCTCAAATCACTTATACTGTCATATATGCACACTGACGTCACCCATCCAGTGGAGCATATTGATTTCATTTCTTTCAATCCTTCGCATATCCTCAGTAGTCATAGCTCATGTCTCACTGCCATACAATCTGCCTTTCACTCTGAGGGAGAGGCCCTTCACTATGATCAAAGATAATTGCTCTCTGAACTTCACCCAGCCTATTCTTATTCTTGCAGCTATGTTTCCAGAACAATCTCCCTCACTACTAACATGGTCACCTAAGTAACAGAAATTGTCTACTACTTCTAAGGATACCCCATGGCATTTGGGAAAGTCTATTTTTTTGTACATTCCTAGTGTTTAATGTACCAGTACAGCTGTCACATGTAAAGACTACTTTCTATGTTAGTCTTCCACTGATACCATTGCACCTCTTATGCATACTCCATACGGAATACACAATATGGAGTTTCTCCCAACCCCTTTTCTACATACCAAGCAGTACCATCTCCCTGAAGGGATCTGTGATTTGTCTATTTTCCTACTGATCAAGACTTTGGTATTTGCTAAATTAATTCTAAGACCCTCTGATTCCAGTCCGTGCTTCCATACTTGAAATTTCTTCTCTAGTTCTGGTAGTGATTTAGCAATAAGAACAAGGTCATCTGCATAGAGGAGCTCCCAAGGGCAGCCAGTCTTAAAATTCCTCAGTTATAGTTTGGAGGACTATGATAAACAAGAGAGGGCTAAGAACCAAACCTTGGTGGATTCCAACTTGTACACTAAACTCTCTGTTATACTCATTAGCAACTTTCACATTACTGACAGCATCCTTGTACATGGCTTGCACAGCTCTCACCAACCACTCATCTATCCCTAGCTTCCACATTGCCCACCAGATAAGGGAATGAGGGACCCTGTCAAAGGCTTTCTCCATGTAAACAAAAGCCAGATACAGAGGTTTATTTTGGGCCAAGTATTTCTCCTGAATTTGCCTCACCAGGAAGACAGCATAAGTGATGCTTCTCCCTGGCACAAATCCAAACTGCATCTCATCTATGCTAACTCTCTTCCTAATTAATTGAGCGATGACCCTTTCTGCAATTCTCATCATCTGGTCCAGCAATTTGATGCCTCTATAATTATTTCTGTCAAGGGCATCACCCTTACCTTTGTAGCAGTTGACTATAGTGTTGTTACACCAATCACTGGGTATGACCCCTTCATGGACGACCTGATTAACTATATAAGTGACCAGGTCATATCCCACTCCGCCAGATATTTTTAAGCATCTCAGTGGTGATTCTTGATGGGCCGGAGGCTTTCCCTGTCTTCATATCCTTAATTGTTTTATCAATTAAGCTACTGTTGATGTTGGGTCCACATTAGGCAGGCGCTCCTTCTCCCATGCATTCTTTACATTTAGTAACTTTCATAGTGGCACTTCCAAGCCTCCTTCTTTGCAGGATCACTAACAGTAAGTAAACCGTCATCCATGCAAACACATTTCTCTTCTACCATGTCATAATTTTCTCTTATACACTGTCTTGCAATCTGAAACATTTTAAGCCTCTGGTCTTCTCATCACAGAACATTGGCAAACTTCCTCCTATCTGCTTCTCCCCTGACTAGGCATACCTGTCTCCTAACCTCCCTCCTAGCAACTTGATATGTTTCTCTACTACCACCATTCTTCTAGTCCTGTTCCTTCACTCTAACAGTTTGTCTACATCGTTCCACCACCACGTCACCCTAGGTTAGGTTGGGACTTTGCACCAGTCACAGATTTGGTCTGTGGCACTCAGCAAGCTGTCCTGCAGAAAAACTCCCAGTTGCCCTCTACATTACAAGACTGTAGTTTCTCCTCATTCTCATTAAATTTCCCACTTAGGGTGTCCTATGATGGGCTTTTTTTCAGGTTCTGTCTACAAAATCCATTCACATGGCTTTGGTTGACCTGAGACTATAGTAGAAGACACTTGCCTAAGGTGCCACAACATCTATTTCCCATGCTGGTATGGATTAAAGACAGTTTGACAGGAGCTGGTAAGCTAGAGTACTGCGTCAAGCTCTATCTGTACTGGCATGGCTTTTATGGCTGGATGCCCTTCCTAACACCAATATATATATATATA
>NC_068984.1:16894769-16903079 GCF_001194135.2 Octopus bimaculoides
TATATATATATATATATATATATATATATATATATATGCAAGTACATTTTGTTTTACAAATGGATGGAAGAAAACTCAATACACAAAGCAGAATATACATATATAATCTTTTATTAGCTGATAATACTACAGGAGTTACTGAAAAGCCTAGAGTTTTGTGCCAAGGTATTTTTGACCATTGGTTTGATAAGAGCCTTGACACAAAACTCTAGACCCATGAGTAACTCCTGTAGTACTACAGTATTATCAGCTAATAAAAAAACTAAATATATATGTGCATACACATCAATAAATTGATAATGAAAGATATGTAAAACAGTAATTTGTACATCTTGGGACAATGATATATCACAGATAAATTAAACCTCAAATCACAGGTTAATTAAATACGTGTATGTGTGTGGTGAAGTTTGTAAAAAAAGTAACTGTGTACATGTCCACACACATACACACACACATATGCACACACACACACATGCACACACACAATGCCCCAAGACAAGTTGTCTAGTATATAAAATCCTCCATTATCATTTGAGTTCATAATATTTGTTTGTCTTGGGGTCATAGTAATAACCTAGAACAGGATCATATAACAAGTCCAGTTCTTCCTCGTTGCATTTATTGTTGGAATCAAATTTGCAACTGGTTCTCGGGAACTTCATCTGGCATTGATCTGTTAAGATAGAAAAACAAATTATTGTTTAAAAATACATCAATATTTGTTGTTTACAATCTTCCCTGGCAATGATCTGTTGACAAAGGAAAATGGAAATATGCCGGATCTAGAGGACCTTTTAGCCTAATCAAGGGCATAAATGCCTTTCTAGTGCTAAAGTCCCCCCAAAAATGCACCTACTGCTCTCTGTAAAGTGCTTGGCAAATTCAATAAAGACAACTTATGGTCAAGAAGAGATAACCTCTCCAGTGCTGATGCCTTGAAAAATACATCCTGTACACTCTGTAAAGAAGTTGGTGTTAGGAAGGACATTTAGTTACAGAGGCCATACCAAAACAGATGTCTGAGCAAGACATGGTCCTCGCCCAACCCATTGATGATGTCACTATTGGCTTTTGGAACTTCACTTGTCACCACCACCTACTTTTGTCATTCCTCTCTCATCTCCACCCCAATAACTCTGTCTCTACCATGCTATTTTTATCCCTTTCATCCACCCCATCTCTTGATAACATTACCTAAGCAAAAGTACACATCTTAGGTTACTGAGTACCCTCTATACATATAGAGTACAAAGTACCCACCCTCCTGTGCTGGTACCATGTTGGAAAACTGTCCAAGCACCATCACCCCTGCAAACTAGAGTGATTGGTAAGCGAGCAGAGGTAAAATAAGGCAGAGATGTTCCTTAGTCCTGTTTCACTGAAGACTTGGCAACCTCTTTAGTGCTGGTGCCTTGAAAAATACACCCAGCATGCACTATGAAGTGAATGGCAAATGAGCAAAGAAAGCATACGGTTGTAAGATTCCTTCAGTCTTGTCTTATTGAGGAATTCTCATCTTCTCTAGTGCTGGTGCCACAAGAAAATGCCCCCAGCATACTTTACATAGTGACTGACAAAAAAAGAAGACATCCAGCTATAAAAACTAAGCCAAAATAACACATGTAAGCAGCAGTCTATAAGAGCAGTAGTTCCCAGTAAGAAAGATCTCATATCATAATAATCTATTCAACTCATGTTAGCGCATAATAAAATGATGACGATGACAGGAGAGAAAAACAATGCTTAAGTATGACACTACTGGGCACAGTGGTTTTGTGGAGACAGTGGCAGTGGTGATGTTGTGTAGAAGATAATGATGAGATTATTTTGCAGATGTTTATTCATAATCTTAATCAATGAAAATATTGCAACACCACAGAAAACAATATATGCAGTGTACAGTCAAAAGACAAATAAGTGCTTCAAGGTTTCAGTTTTATTTACAGATTTACAGAATTTCAGAATTAACAGTCACAGGAAAATAATTATTCCAGTACATCATTAGTAAAAAATTAGCTTACATTAGTATTACATTTGTATTTCAAGAGACATTAGGCTTGCGACAATGATTAGTTGGTTGAGAACTGTTATGGTCAGTAAACAAAAGAAGAAAGACTCATTCAGGCAAATAAGGTCACGGCAGAGATGATGATGATGATGATGATGATGTCAATGGCATCAGTCAGAGTAACCAGTCAAGAGGCCACTAGGTTTAGTGCCGGGCCCAAGACCCCAGAAACAAGAGATCCATTTTCATGATACCAGTCTGCATTTGCACTCTACTTAAAAGTGCATAAAGTGTGGCAGTACAAAGATTAAAGATGATGATGTCATTCAAGAAGATGATGGTGATGTCACTGAAGATGATGATGAAGATGATGGTGATGTCATTGACATGATGACAATGATGATGATGATAATACTGGTGATGCAGGGACGATGGTGGTGTGTTGCACATGCAAACAATCACACGTTTTCTATTTGCGCCAACAATCATCAAAGCCTGTAAGAAATATATTCAAAAAGAATTCATATTATTGGATAATCCTTTCTTTGATTTAATCTAACACTGGTAAATTAGAAATACACTAAATTAATTTATAATTACAGATTTTGATTCTATTGGATAACTCATACTTGGGAAAAAGTGGACTATTCTTTGATTTACAAGTTTAGAAAGGTCGACATTGCTGTAGATATGGAATAAAAGAGACACTGAATAATCAAAATCACAAAATGTAGGTTGGATACTATATTCTTGAGATAAGGAGGTGATGGTGGTGGTGGCGGCAGCGGCGGCGGTGGCGGCCTTCCGCAGCGGTGGTGGTGGTGGTGCTTATAACCAGTTTTAATTTGGGCATAAATGTCAGCAACTCTGAAATGTGGAGGGTCGATACTATCAATCTTAGTACTTTATTGTTCCTTAAATTTATCATTGATTAAGATTATGAATAAACAGGAGTGGCTGTGTGGTAAGTAGCTTGCTTACCAACCACATGGTTCTGGGTTCATTCCTACTGCATGGCACCTTGGGCAAGTGTCTTCTACTATAGCCTCGGGCCGACCAAAGCCTTGTGAGTGGATTTGGTAGACGGAAACTGAAAGAAGCCTGTCATATATATATATGTATATGTATATGTGTGTGTTTGTGTGTGTGTGTGTGTTTGTGTGCCTGTGTTTGTCCCCCCCCAACATCGCTTGACAACCAATGGTGGTATGCTTACGTCTCCGTAACTTAGCGGTTCAGCAAAAGGAGACCGATAGAATAAGTACTAGGCTTACAAAGAATAAGTCCTGGGGTCGATTTGCTCGACTAAAGGTGGTGCTCCAGCATGGCCGCAGTCAAATGACTGAAACAGGTAAAAGAGTAAAAAGAGAGTAAATGGCAAAGTTAACCACGATGATGATGAATGCAAATGCATTTGTCCTTCTACTCTTGGATTAACTTCAAATTGGCAGTAAATGATGGCAGTTATCTTCAGTTCACGAAGAACTTCTAGCTTCTTCCATGGAACCTATAATTTCCAATTAAATTAACAAATGTCTCGAAATGTACCAGTGAAATGGTCTCTATTCAGTCACTTGATCTGCTAGAAACAGTAGCCGAATCTGTTTCAAACCACACCCTACTGTCTTAAAATAGGAAGGACACACTGAGTGATGTAGTCTTAGATATACAAAGCAATAATATGGTCAAATCAGGAATGACTTTGAACACAAGCTTGCTAAACTGGGGTTAACCTGGAGTTAAACAACTGAGATGCCAATGAAGGTATCTTCCATGTGGTCCTTCAAGTTGCTAGAAATAATAGCCAAATCTCTGCTGCTTGAAATAATAGCTAAATCTCTGCTGTTAGAAATAGTAGTGAAATCATGTCTCACTATCTTGTCAAAAGCGAAGTACACATTAAATAATGTAATCCTAGATATCCTTTGACCATAAGTTTACTTAATCAGAGTTGACCTAAGGTCCAACAACAACTATGAATCAAATGTGATAAGATGAATTTAACAAACCCAAAAGGTTAATGTAGATCAGTGGTCCATAAGTTCCTTGGGGGTCTATATAAGATTTTCATTGCACATAAAATTTATGTGCAATAAACTGGTTATCTTTCTACACTACAAAACATTTAAACATTCTTTTTATACAATTCTTAATAATATTTAATCATAAAAATATAATAAGGAGTTTTTAGACATTGAATAACTATGAGGGTATCCCTCCCGGGTAAAAT
Source organism: Octopus bimaculoides (assembly GCF_001194135.2). Taxonomy (NCBI): domain Eukaryota; kingdom Metazoa; phylum Mollusca; class Cephalopoda; order Octopoda; family Octopodidae; genus Octopus; species Octopus bimaculoides. Next base: position 16,899,011 of record NC_068984.1, read on the forward strand.
AGGAACAAAAGGGGTCCATAGGCGAAATATGGTTGAAGTACCCTGATGTAGATGAACAAGAAGAAAATGGTGATGAAGATTTATCTGATAAGAAGACAAAAAGCAACTTACTGTGAAGTGTTTTCTCATCCATTCTGGCACTTAAGGTAACATCAAACTGTTCCTTTTGCTGTAATTCGCTTGGAAGGACAATGGGTGGACTAAACACATTCCAGTCTCTACACAATAACAAAGAATATTTTTTTTAAAAAATGAAGAAGTAAATGACAACAACAACTAAATACTAGAAAGCAAAACAAATTTGGATTAATCAATTAATTTATTCAAGCTGGTGCATGTATGGCTGTGTAAGAAGCTTGCTTCCCAGCCTCGTGATTCTGAGTTCAGTTCCACTATGTGGCACCTTAGCCAAGCGTCTTCTACTATAGCCATGGGCTGACCAAAGCCTTGTTGGTGGATTTGGTAGGTAGAAACAGAAAGAAGACCGTTGTGTGTATGTATATATATGTATGTATCTGTGTGTGTGTGTGTGTCTTTGTTTCTCCCTGATCGCTGCTTGACAACTGGTGTTGGTGTGTTTACATCCCTGTAACTTAGGCAGTCCCAGCAAAATGGATCCATAGAAGAAGTACGAAGCTTAAAAAAAAAAATTAAGTACTGGAGTTGATTCCTTTGACTAAAAATTCTTCAGGGTGATGATAATACAAAGAACTTTTGTCAAGGTGACTCAAACTAATAGATATGTGCACTGAGTACTCAAATAGGTATGCCACTCAAATTTTTCTATATTAACTACTCTCTCTCTATGTATATATATATATATATATATATAAACATTCAAGCGAGGTTGTTGCCAGTGCCACTGGACTGGCTCCTGTGCAGGTGACACATAAAATACACCATTTTGAGCGTGGCCATTGCCAGTACCGCCTGACTGGCCCTTGTGCTGGTGGCATATAAAAGCACCCACAACACTCTCGGAGTGGTTGGTGTTAGGAAGGGTATCCAGTTGTAGAAACTCTGCCAGATCAGACTGGAGCCTGGTGCAGCCATCTGGTTCGCCAGTTCTCAGTCAAATTGTCCAACCCATGCTAGCACTGAAAGCGGATGTTAAACGATGATGATGATGATATATATATATATATATATATATATATATCATCATCATTTAACGTCCATTCTCCATGCTGGCATGGGTTGGACAGTTTGACTGAGGTCTGGAGGGCCAGCGGGTGCACCAGGCTCCAATCTGCTCTGGCAATGTTTCTACAGCTGGATGCCCTTCCCAACACCAACCACTCTGAGAGTGTAGTGGGTGCTTTTTACATGCCACCAGCACAGGAGCCAGTCAAGCGGGTCTGGCATCAATCATGTTTGGATAGTGCCTTTTACGTTCCACTGGCATGGGAGCCAGTCAGGGAGCACTGGCATTGGCCACATTCGGATGGTGCTTTTCATGTGCCACTGGCACAGGAGCCAGTCAGGGGGCACTGTCACCGACCATGTTCAGATGATGCATTTTACATGCCACTGGAACGGGAGCCAGTCAGGGAACACTGGCCACAGCTACGATTTTGGTTTTACTTAACTCAACAGGTCTTCTCAAGCATATCATATCGCCTGTACTTTTAAATGGGCTGGACATCCAACACTGGCATCGGCCATGGCTGAGATACATGAGTTAAGGAATGGAATAGAAAATAGCATGGCTACATATGTTTCATAGTAAGCGGACCTCGAAAGTGGTGAATATACATGCAAGGTATATGTCAATACATGGAAAATTCACAACCTTCCACCTTCCTGAAAGTTGTTTTTTTATATTTTCTACAGTTTGCTTGAAGCTAACCTTTTTCCTACACCTTGATCCTTGGATCTTACATATACATACATATATATGACTGTCTTCTTTCAGTTTCTGTCAAACAAATCCATTCACAATGCTTTGATTGGCCTGAGGCTATAGTAGAAGACATTTGCCCAAGACGCCACACAGTGGGACTGCGCCTGGAACCATGTGGTTGGGAAGCAAGCTTCTTCCCAAATGGCCACACTTTATACTAAAAACTTAGATTAAAAAGGTTATTAGATAGAATTAATATTACCTGGGATTTGAAGAACTCAAGGTATCAGTGCTGCGTCTGGAAGGGTACTTCATTTCTTCTTTATAGTTGTGGCCACCTATTACAGGAAGCTGTTAAATAATGACACAAATAATGTAAAAAAGATCTGACATACTAAAGAGAGAGGACATTAAAAGTGTTTGCGTGTGTGTGTGTGTGTGGTGTGCATGAGAGAGAGAGAAAGAGAGAGATTCAAATGAGTGCTACTGGCCTGTGCACATATACACATACGAATTTTGCACATATTGCAGACATACACATACGTTAGGGAGTTGAAAAGTTCCTGGTTTTAAGGGTGTCACGAAAGACCTGGCTGGAGGCCCAACCTTCTGAGTTCTTTTACAGGGCTTAGAAAAACTGAAGGACCGCTGCGAGTGTGAATCTGAGAGGGGAATATGTCGGATAACCTTAACTCTAACCCTAACTCTAAGCCTAACCCTAATTACGTTAAGGGTACACGTGTCTGTGGAGTGCTCAGCCACTTGCACGTTATATTTCACGAGTAGGCTGTTCCGTTGATCGGATCAACTGGAACCCTCGTCGTCATAACCGACGGAGTGCCGACCAACTAATATGACAAACAAGAGCACTCAACAAGTAGCCAGTGATGATCTTTAAAATGAGAATATCTGAAATAAACTCGACTGCTCTCACAAATGAGAATACTAAAAATGAACCCAACTGCTCTCAAAAATTAAGTAAAAAACAGGGAAAATAATCCAGAATCCTTGTCTGTTATCAGATCGGTCCCAAAATCTAATCAGTTCGTGCCAGTCATGAGGCCAAACATCTCTGAAAGTTTCATCCAAATCTATCCAGCAGTTCTTGAGAAATCTTGTCCACAGACAAACAAACAAACACAACTGGCAACAATGCCTTCGCTGTTGCTAAGGCAGTGGTAATAATCAGGACTTGGCTGAAAATCAGGACTTGGGTCAACACAATTGATTTGAAACTCTTAAATGTGTTACTCTAGCATGGCCACAATCAGTAAAGAAAATCAGTTAATAAGAAAAGAATTACAGAACACCAAACGCAACTGGTTTTCTCTTTTGTTGTGGTGCCAGATAATAAAGGACTGCTACAAATGGGGAGACGTTGTTAGATCTACCCAACACATGTCAGTAGGCTGTATGATTAAGAAGTTTGCTTCCCATTCACATGGTTACAGGTTCAGTCCCATTGCATGGTACCTCGGGTAAATGTCTAGGGCCAACCAAAGTTTTGTGATTCGATTTGGTAATTGGAAACTGAAAGGAATCCACTGTGTGTGTGTGTGTGTGTGTGTGTGTGTGTGTGTGTGTGCACGTGTGTTTATGTGTGTGCAACATCATGTGATAGCTGTAAATGAGTATCACTGTCATACAAGCAATGTCATTCATTTCCAAAATTCTGCGAAAATATGTCCAGCCATGAGGAAATATTACTTTGCTTGGAAACAGGTGAAGGTTGGCAACAAGGGCATCCAGACATAGAAAATCTGCCTCAGTAAACTCTGTCCGATCCATGCAAGACATTAAAACATTGATGATGCTGATGATGATGATGATGACGATTGTTGTTAATTATCTGGCAGTGTTGGCTACAGCCTAGTCACCCATATTACGAACCAGGTGATACACGAAGGAGTCATACCCAATGACTGGTGTAGCAGCACCATAGTCAACTGCTACAAAGGTAAAGGTGACGCTTTAGATACAAATAATTACAGAGGCATCAAGCTGTTAGATCAGGTTATGAAAGTTACGGAGAGGGTCATAGCCCAACTAATTAGGGAGCGAATCAATTTAGATGAGATGCAGTTTGGGTTCGTGCCAGGTAAAAGCACCACTGATGCCATATTTCTAGTGAGACAGCTGCAGGAGAAATACCTAGCCAAGGATAAACCTCTGTACCTGGCTTTTGTTGACATGGAGAAAACCTTTGACAGGGTCCCCCGATCCCTT
>NC_068984.1:16904259-16910526 GCF_001194135.2 Octopus bimaculoides
CCCCTGGACTGGCTCTTGTGCGGGTGACACATAAAAGACACCATTTTGAGCGTGGCCGTTGCCAGTACCACCTGACTGACCCTCGTGCGGGTGACACGTAAAAGCACCCACTACACTCTGTGAGTGGTTGGCGTTAGGAAGGGCATCCAGCTGTAGAAACTCTGCCAAATTAGATTGGAGCCTGATGTTGCCATCCGGTCTCACCAGTCCTCAGTCAAATCGTCCAACCCATGCTAGCATGGAAAGCGGACGTTAAACGATGATGATGATGATGATGTGCAACATAAATGACTGAAAAACAAAAAGCATTAAAAGCAACACCTACTGGAACTTTGAGTGAGCTGAATGTATCATCATCACTCGTTGTAGTGGTTGAGTCCTCATACAGGTGGTTTGCCAAAGCCATCGGGTTGACATTTGAGTTGGCATCTCTGTCTCTTTGATGTAAAGCAAATTCTTCTTCTTGTTGACGTTTCATGCTGGCCAGAACGAGTTCTTCACAGGAATCCATTGTGTTACTATAATTTGTCTGGTATTTGTTGCTGTCGTAAATTTTCTAAAATGAAATAGGTTTTTGAATATATATATATAGAGAGAGAGAGACAGAATTCACAAAAAAAAAACAACAGACGAAGACAGGTGGTGTAGAAAACAAATAGATGTATTAGTATAACGCTCGGGAATTGAAAATGCCTTTAACGTTTCGAGCCTACACTCTTCCACAGAAAGGAACACAGAAAGAAACAAGGAGAGAAAAAAAATGTGTGTAGTGGTCAGCGATCTATCATGGCGAGGCACATAAAATACACCATTTTGAGCGTGGCCGTTGCCTTCTGACTAGCCTTTGTGCCGGTAACACGTAAAAGCACCCACTACACTCTCAGAGTGGTTGGCGTTAGGAAGGGCATCCAGCTGTAGAAACTCTGCCAAATCAGATTGGAGCCTTGTGCAGCCATCTAGTTCACCAGTCTTCAGTCACCATGCTTTTGATCAAAATTTGTTAGAGAAAAACTGTGCAAGCCCTTAGGATGGATGGTTCCTGTTCTTGGATAGTAAACTTAATCTTTTGCCTCGTTTATCACCACTGACTGGTCCCCTGGGGGTTCTTCAGTAGAGTGCACTCTGTTGCAAGCATTCAGGTCCCATCTCCATCAGAGGATAACTTCCTCCTGTCTTCCCACTGGTCACAGAAACCATAAAAAGGATCATGTGTACTACCTCTTCCCTGCCAAGCTTTTACAAAAAAAAAAAAAAACCCAAAAAACCCAGTTGTTACTCACCTCAACAGTAGATTCACTGAGTGGCTTTACTTTTGATGAACTGACCTCTCGTAATGATTTCCGACTCAACCTGGACAACTGACTCGGTTGAACTTTCACTTGTGATGGATCTGTCATTGTAACGTAATTAGCAGAATTATATTTGAGACCACTTCCAGGCTGTAACTGGGAATGGTTATTAGAAGCTGAATTATATTGCTGGACGGTTTGACTATGTATAGGCAGACTTTCTCCCTTTTCAGGTAGCAAGATGTTAGTCCTTGAATTGGATCCTGCATGAACACTTTTACTAGAACTGCCTCTACTGGAAGTAGCACTACTTGTGTGTGAACGGGAATTCCCTAATTTCACTCGTGTTTTCCCTCTTTCTTCATCACTGTCACTCAAAACAAAATCATCTTCTGGTTTTGCCCCTCGAGCAGAATACAGTAGATCCCCTAAACCCCCTTTTACTTTGCCGCCAGACTGCACTCTCTATAAAGACAATAAAATAAAGAAAAAAAAGAGCAATAAAACATATAATTTTGTAAGAAGAGTGTTGTAGTTTGCTTGAAGCATTGTAGTACAGAAATAGAAAAATGAATGAAATAAGAAATCAGGAAAGCTTCTAACAATGCAGAAAGTTTAAAAAGAAAAAAAAATTATATTCCAGGTGCAAAAGCTTCGTTAGAAGCTTTCCTTATTTCTCATTTCATTCATTTAATTTTGTAGAATGATTTCCCATTAAGTGGTTGCATGGTTCAAGAAGTAGTGTATCTATTTTGCTGCTGGTACTACTACTACTACTACTTCGCCACCACCACCATCATCATCATCATTTTACTGTCCACTTTTCCATGCTTGCATGGTCGATGTCTTCTTGTATCTCTGTCTTCCACAAATCCCTCCAGTTGAAGTGATCAGCACTTCTTTTAAAATGGATTATTTTATACTTTGGTAATGTATTCAAAGAAAAACATATAATGTGAAGAAAGCACACAATTTATTAATATTATATTATATTTATCCTTTGAATACATTTCCAAAGTATATAATAATCCATTTTAAAAGAAGTGCCATTCACTTTAAGTGGGGGGAAGCTGTAGAAGAGTGAGACCCTGGAAGACATGGGACAAAGTATTGAAGGCCAATCTCAAAACGCTGAGCCAAATGAAGGAGGTGACAGAGGACCAAGATATGTAGTACACTGCTGTAACCAAGAAGACTCGCCCACCACAAGAGAACTGAGATCCTAAAACCAGGGTGCCATGTAAAAAGTGCTGGTGATGGAACCCTGTAAAAAGCACCCAGTACACTCAGTAAAGTGGTTGGCATTAGGAAGGGCAACCAGCTGCAGAAACCAAACCAAAACAGACTACGGAATCTGGGGAAGCCCTTAGCCTTAACATCTCCTGTCAAGCCATCTAACTCATGCCAGCATGGAAGACAGACGTTAAAAGTTGATGATGATGATGATGATTTTAATTGTATATCTATACTCTTTTACTTGTTTCAGTCATTTGACTGCGGCCATGCTGGAGCACCACCATTTAGTCGAGCAAATTGACCCCAGGACTTATTCTTTGTAAGCCCAGTACTTATTCTATCAGTCTCTTTTGCCGAACCGCTAAGTTACGGGGATGTAAACACACCACCATCGGTTGTCAAGCGATGGTGGGGGAACAAACACAGACACACAAACATATACACACACATACATATATATATATATATATATATATACATATATACGACGGGCTTCTTTCAGTTTCCGTCTACCAAATCCACTCACAAGGCTTTGGTCGGTCCGAGGCTATAGTAGAAGACACTTGCCCAAGGTGCCACACAGTGGGAATGAACCCGGAACCATGTGGTCGGTAAGCAAGCTACTTACCACACAGCCACTCCTATGCCTATATTAATAAAATACATTTTGTTTATAATTCATCATCAACATTTACTGGTCTTGTTCCATGCAGGCTTGGATTGGATAGTTTGATAGGATCTGATGATTGCATTATGCTCCAATGTTTGTTTTGGTATAGTTTCTAAGGCTGGGTGCCTTTCTTAATGCTAACCACTTTATAGCTGGTACTCAGTATTTCTTTTTTTTGTTTTTTGCTCTGTGGCACCAGCACTCATGAGCCACAACATAGCTTACAAGACTGAGATCCCCTTCCACTGAGTGGGGCTGCAGTACCAAAGGAAGGAGAGGGAGGCAGCTTTATGCTAGGAGATGAGAGGTTAAAGTCTGAGAGAAAGGACCAGAATAAGTTTCTTGTCCTAGAGAAGCTACCCACCTACTCATGTTATCGGCACTAGATTAACCATTAAGCAAAATAAGCACACACTTAGGTCAGCAATGGAGGGGGGGGCCCCCCCACAGAAATGGTAAATGGTTTACAGCACAAAAGAAATCACTTTAAACTTGCTAAAATAATATTTGAAGTGGTTTATATGATCAGAAATATAATTCCAATGTATTCATGGTGTCATAGTGAGGATCTGATTTGCAGTTAAGAACAAGTAGGAGAGAACTTTTCAAATATAAAGTGGAAGTATACAAAAATAAACATTATTTTCCATCATAATGTTAGTTTTGTTTCATTTTGAAAAATAAAAATTTCTTTTATGTTTTATTATTGTTTGTACTTTGAATTATATATGGGGGCATCAAAACCCTTTAAGAGCCTCTATGGGTTTTGATCTACCCCTGCATATAATAGAAGAGTAGGTGAGAGTGACTAAGGTGGAGCTGGAAATAGAAATACTGGTGATGAGATGTCAGGGTGAACCCTCAAGCTATAAAGAGTGGGTATATTGCAAGAGTTTAAGGGTAGATACAGGCAAAGTGCATGGGGAGAGTGAATGATGTATGGTAGTGAAAAAGAGGAGATAATTTGGTGGCTCAGGTGGGTGATCAATGTAAAATGTGGGTGGAGAGAGGATAGTATTAAGAATGTAGATGAAGAGGATAGTATTATGGATGAAAGATGGATATCTAGCATTTTCAATAAGCTAATGAATTATTTTTCATTCAGTACATCTATTGATATGCAGATTAGACCAGTGAATAAAATGATTGTTGAGTAGAAGATAAAAGGACAATCTTTGAAACTTAATCTCAAAATGTATTAAATGTTTCATGTAGAAACTTCAAGCAACTTACCCCAGCACTGTCATTTTCCTGAACTGGTGAATGACTATACTTAGGAGCTGATTTGGGTGAAGATGTAAACAAATAAACATAATCACTTTGGTCAGAATTTTCTCCTCTGTAATAAAAACAGAAGAAATAACACAAGTTCATGATTAACTGTATAAATAGTTTAATGTTTTGAGTGTCAATATAAATATTGTGTAGTAGTATATAAATGCACCATGAAATCTCTGTCTTCTGCGATAAAAAAAATGATTGATTTTATATAAGGTTAGTCAAATCAACTTTAACATTTATTTTGAATTCTGGAAACTTATTCTACTGGTCTCTTTTGCCATAACACTAAGTTACAAAGACAAGGAGATAAACAAACCAACAGTGTTTGACAAGCAGTGGAAGTAATAAACACACACACACAGACATAGCAGCTCAGACTAGATCAAGCAGACTCAATATGAAAGGCACTCCATCAGTGATGATCCCATTTATTTTTAGGTACAGTGCACTCTTGAATACATTCTCCATTACATCCACCTTTATTTAAGGCTGTAAGGTTTTAAACTTTGGCTGTGGTTTTGAGCGGTTTGAGCAACAGCATAGAGGCTGCCTTTTTTTACTATTATCCACATCATCAATTACTGTCCCTTTTCCATTCTGGCATGGATTTAGGGTATACTAATAATAGTGGAGAAGATATTGGAGGTGGTCATTATCAACATTTCAAGCTGGAAATAGGTGGGTCCTTTTGGTCAAAGGGAACACTTCTAAAAAAGAGATATCCTACTATAGTTAAATGTTGCTACTACATCTCATCTTTATTTCCCTTCTTGATCATAATATTTTCACTGATCTTTCAGTCATCATTAACTAGAATCCTGAAGCTGCCTTTATATGGTCATTTAACCTGCTAATAATAGCAGCCAAATACCTTTTAACCACATCCAATTGTATTAAAATAAAAGAATACATTGGATAATGTTGTTTTTGGATGCTAAGCTTGGAATAAAGGTGGGATCATCATGGTTAGAATGCTTTTGATTAGGGGTAACTAGGGGTTAAATAACAACAAATTAAGTAGTACAATCCAAGATAGAGCCACAAACAGTGGTGAAGATGATGAAAGTATTGCTATCTTACCTGATTCCATCTTCATTATCGCTTGATTGGTTATGCTCATCAATATATTGATTAACATCACTGGTGTCTGTATTTAGATCATTTCTGTCCTTTAACATTGCAATGATGGCCGACAGAGATTCATCCATCTCAACTAGGAGTGGAAATAAGAAATAGAATTACATCTCGTGTTTGACAGAAAAGATATATATCATCATCATCATCATCATCATCGTCGTCGTCGTTTAACGTCCGTTTTCCATGCTAGCATGGGTTAGACGGATCAACTGGGGTCTGGGAAGCCAGAAGGCTGCACCAGGCTCCAGTCTGATCTGGCAGTATTTCTACAGCAGGATGCCCTTCCTAACGCCAACCACTCCGTGAGTGTAGTGGGTGCTTTTTACGTGCCACCGGCATGGAAGCCAGTCAAGTCGGCGCTGGAATCGGCCACGTTCGGATGGTGCTTTTTACGTGCCACTCTGACACGTGTATCACAACTACAATTTCCATTTTATTTTCATTTTGATGTTGATGTACTTGACTCAATAGGTCTCCTCAAGCACAGCAGGTCACCCTACGATCCAAGGTACTTTTGAATGGGCTGGGGCTGGTTATGCAAAAGTGGTATATATATATATATATATATCATCATCATCATCATCATCATCGTTTAACGTCCGCTTTCCATGCTAGCATGGGTTGGACGATTTGACTGAGGACTGGTGAAACCGG
>NC_068984.1:16911107-16912134 GCF_001194135.2 Octopus bimaculoides
CTTCTCACACACAGCCCATTTCCAAAGGTCTCGGTCCGTAGTCATCACCTCGGTGAGGCCCAATGTACGAAGGTCTTGCCTCACCACCTCAGCCCAGGTCTTCCTGGGCCTACCTCTTCCACGGGTTCCCTCAACTGTTAGGGTGTGGCACTTTTTCACGCAGCTATCCTCCTCCATTCTCACCACATGTCCATACCAGCGCAATCGTCTCTCTTGCACGCCACAACTGATGCTTCTAATGTTCAGCTTTTCTCTCAAGATACTTACACTCTGACGGGTATTCACATTGACATTACACATTGACATTACACATCCAACGGAGCATACTGGCTTCATATATATATATATATAGGCAAAAGGAGAAAGCCAACCTTATAGGCCAACCAAAGCCTTGTGAGAGATGTCTGCAAATGCTTTCAAAATTTCAAAATCAATATTTTTGCCAAATTAATTTTCAACTGAACATTTGGCTTTCAATCTGTAACAAGTTTGCTCCCTAGCCACATGGTTCTAGCCTGTGCTTTTTATGCACCATGCGCCTATATGAGGGGGATCTCTCAAAGCTAATAATGCAGTATTTGATGTTCTAACAAGTCATCTACATTAAGGTGAATACAATTATTGCCTTTTGGTACTAATTGTGCTTCTGTTGCTAATAATTTTTAATAAACCTGCTAGCTATTTGTGACATCAGTATCTGGAGAGATGCTGATATTTTATATATTGAGGCAGTGAGATTTGACAGGTATGTGGTCACAAGACACATCCCACTGCTGAGGTCCAGTGAAATTACATAAGGGAATTTTAGTGCCCATAACAGATGATTTTTGTCTGCTATGGTTTATGTCCATGCTTATATGCACCAAGCACCTATACGAGAGGATCTCTCAGGGCTAATAATGTAGTATTCAGCATTTTACAAGATATCCATGTTAAGTTGGATATAAAAATTGCCATTCAGTATTAATACTGCTTCCCTAATAATTAATATATATATATATATATATATATATATATATATATATAT
>NC_068984.1:16912459-16917139 GCF_001194135.2 Octopus bimaculoides
ATATATACACACACACATATATATATATATATATATATATATATATATATATATACAATGGACTTCTTTCAGTTTTCATCTCCCAAATCCACTCACAAGTCTTTGGTCAGCCCAAATCTATAGTAGAAGACACTTGCCCAAGGTGCCATGCAGTGGGACCTTGGGCAAGTGTATAATGATGGATCTTGACATAGTTTACATCTACTAAGTCCTCTTACAAGGCTTTGGTTGGCCAGGGCTACAGGAGACACTTGCTCAAGGTACTGCACAGTGCGACTGAACCCAATGCTATGTGGTTTGTGAAGCAATCTTCTTAACCACACCATAGAATGTCTGCACCTTCATAGAATGTATGTTAAATAAATTATTAGCCAACTCCTCTACTCTTTTACTTGTTTCAGTCATTTGATTGTGGTCATGCTGGAGCACCACCTTTAGTCAAGCATATTGATCCCAAGACATATTCTTTGTAAGCCTAGTACTTATTCTATCGGTATCTTTTGCCGAACCGCTAAGTTACGGGGACGTAAACACACCACCAACGGTTGTCAAGCAATGTTGGGGGGACAAACACAGACACACATACACATATATAAATACATATATACGACGGACTTCCTTCAGTTTCCGTGTACCAAATCCACTCACAAGGCATTGGTCGGCCCGAGGCTATAATAGAAGACACTTGTCCAACGTGCCAGGCAGTGGGAGTGAACCCGGAACCATGTGGTCGGTAAGCAAGCTACTTACCACACAGCCACTCCTGTGCCACTCCCTCTCCTAACAATCTTTACATTTTTTTTTTCCAAATTCTGTTAAGTTTAACACAATACTAAACAGAGAACAATATTAAATCAGGGAGAAAAGGCATTTACCTGGTTTGCGTGGCAATTGAATATCAGGCTCATCACACTCTGTTGGTTTTTCTTTAGAAACAGACTGAGCTTGATGTTTGTTCTGTCGTTTATTATCAACATTTCTTTTCACTTTTGTTGTATTAGAATTCAAACTGTTTGCATGGCTGCCATTTTCATTTTTTATATCTTGACCTTGATTTAAAGAACTTCTTTGTTGTTGCACACTCCTTTTCGAGCTTTCTTTTATTTTGTTACCCTGTTGAAAATCAGGACTTTTACTATTTTTATTAATTCCTTTTGTTTCTCTCAAACACTTATGGAGATTTTGATCTTTCATGGAAGAATTCTTCAGTCTAGAACTTAATCCATTTTGAGACACATTACATAACTCTGAATTATTTACACTCAACATAAGGTCCTCACCAAGAACAATATTTGTTGCTCCGTCTGAGCTGGCACTATTGGATTGTCTGTCAGAACTTGTACTCTTTACACGAATTTTTCTTCGATTTTTTTCTGTAGAAGGCTCTCGGGGTGGGTGTGGCTTAAAAAGCATAGAAGTACCTGATTTAAAAAAACATATTCAAATGATGAGGCAACCATGGAAAACATTTACTGGAATATTTGAGTCCTACTGTTAACAGAAATTTCCTTTTCAATACACTTTAATCTTTTATCTTGTTTCAGGCACTGGATTATAGCCATGCTGGAGCATCACCTTAAAGGGTTTTAGTGGAACAAATGGATCCCAGTACTTATTTTTTAAAGTTTGATATTTATTCTACCAGTCTCTTTTGCTAGACCACTAAGTTACAAGGATGTAAAAAAAAAAAACCAATACCAGCTGTCAAGTGATGTAGTAGGGAGGACAACTAGACACGAAAGAAACAAACAGACACTCACATAAACATAGGTTGCAGAAATTAAAAAACAAACACAAAGACAAGCTAAAGACAGAGTGTGTTTGGTTTACGCCCGGGAAAAGAGAGGGAAAAGTCGTTTATGTTTGAGCATACACTCTTCTCCAGAAAGAGTAGATGAGAAAAGAAACCCTTTAGCATTCAGATTACTCTGTCAAAAGTAATGTTTATTTATTCACATTGTTTAGAATTCATCATGGATTATCTCATAGCTTTGAGATTTTGATGTGATTGGTTATTTTAAGAATGACAATGTCAGGTAGATGTAAGAGGCTGGATCTGGCTAGTTCGAACATAAAATAGATAGAATAATTGGGCCAGATATAGCTGGTTTAAATGCTAAAAAGTTAACACAAAATTATAAAATAATAGCTCACCAGCAATTTTGGATGAGGTAGACTGGACATTTTTCTCCACTGATAATCGCTAATAATAAAAAAGACAAAAAGAAATTAGATGATGAAACAGTGTTGACAATGCACTTTCAATCATGTTCTTTTATTCTTTTCCTGATTAATTCTCATATTCTCATAATCTCTATTTATTCTTACAGGCCTTACTTATTCTCATTCTTTAATAATTCTTGTTCTTACTTATTCTTATGTTCTTTGCTTAGCTTTGTTCTTTATATCCCGTGTCTTTACATATGTAATCCTGTACAAACCAAGATATTAGATGGAAATCTACATCGATCAAGTCATATAGTAATATGAACGTGTGATTAGAATATCACAGGAAGGAATTACAAGACGGATTCTTCAAGCTGAGCTAAATGAACTATTTTGTCATGGTAGTGAAGCACAGTTGTGCTATGGCCACTTAATCCAATCAGAGCTGGTTGTGGAAGGATACATGTGACAACTTCCACCCAGCAGTATACACACCTTTTTCAAATAGCAAAATGAATTACGTAGCACTGGTAGTGAACACTATAATAGTCATATAGCAGAAAGGGTGATGTTGCCACTAGGGCCATCAAATCTGCAACTCTCTAAGATGAACATACAAGATGTGCCATGTCGAAGAAAGTGATGTTGCTTCCTCACCATCAAATTCGCAGCTCATTTAGCTATTTGGAAAAGGCATGTATACTGCAGGACAGAAGTTGCCACATGTATCCTTCCGCAGTCAGCTCTAATTGGATTAAGTGACCATAGCACAACAACACAACAAAATAGCTCTTTTCTGTTTCACTACATATCCATAGCCTCGTGTTTGGGAATCCAGCTAGAAAGTGTAATGATGATTGCTTCCGATAGGATCCTTATAGGGGAGGTGCCTGAAGACTCTATCTCTGCCCCCTCATGATCCTTCCAGGAAAAGTGAACAGAGAAAATAGATGGATGGATAAATGAAATAAAACACAAACTTCTATTTTTACTTTACTTTGCCATTTTGCAAAGATTAACAAATACAAGTGTATAAAATGACAATCATCATCATCATCATCATTTAACAGCCATTTTCCATGCTGGCATGGGTTGGGCAGTTTGACTAGAGCTGGCAAACCGGAGAGCTGCTCTAGGCTCCAGTCTGATTTGACATAGTTTCTACAGCTGGATTCCTTTCCTAATGCCAACTACTTTACAGAATATGCTGGGTGCTTTGGGGAAAAAAAAACTTTCAAAAATACAAAACGATACCCTACAAACCTCTTTGGAACTTTTCCGTTGAACTGGAAGAGAAGTTTTAGAACCAAATGCTATCAGCTTCTTTGTCTTTGAATCTAGGTAAAGAAAGAAATAAAATCAAAATGTTGACTGTTAACATGTATTTTCTTGGATACCTGTTTGCATCCAATTTACAATGTTTTTCGTATTCCACAAACTCAAGATTTTGCATGAATTGTTCAATGGGAAGCCTCTACAAGTCACTCAATCTGCTAGAAATGCAACTAAAATCTCTCTTAAATCCCCCAAATCCATTTAAAATATATAATTAAAAAAATATTAAAATATATAAAAAAAATTAATATTGTAGTATGGGTTACACTATGCATAGAAAACAACGATAGGATGGTCATAGCTGGAATGTCTTTAATTATAGATTTGCTCAGTCAGAACTGATTTGAGCTAAGTAACAACCTTCCATCATCAGCTATGAAGTATGACTAGAATCTGATTTCAGCAATCTGAACTAATTTTAATTAAGCACAGTATACTAATTGTGTGGTAAGCTGGCAGAATCATTAGCATGATGGGGAGAATGCTTAATGGCATTTCTTCCAGTTCTGTACATTCTGAGTTCAAATCCTGCTGAGGTCAACTTTGCCCTTCATCTCTTCAGGCTTGATAAAATAAAGTACCAGACAAGTACTGGGATGGTTAGTCCACATTACTCTGTAAGGAGCCTAGCACTAGTTTCCTGGTTTCTCTGGCATATATATATTCCTCCCTGGACAGGACACTGGCCTGTCGCAGGACTACTCATTTTTACCAGCTGAGTGGACTGGAGCAACATGAAATGAAGAACACAATGCATCAATCAGTCCAGGAATTGAAATTACAGTCTTATGATCATGAGACTAACACCCTAACCACTAAGCCGTGCACCTCCACATTCTTGGATAGATGTAATCAACTTGTCCCCTCCTTTCAAATTGCTAGCCTTGAACCCTGCAATGGGTGAGCATCTTGTTCAGAGAGAATGTTGTGATCTTGGTCACTTATATGCCATGGAAACCAGCCTTAAAGTCCTAGGGTTCAAGAAAAATAAGGAAAAACCCACATATTTGTAACAGGGTATGTAAAATAGTTATTACAGTAAAGAGGAGACAATAACAATAATTCTTTTCTACTCTAGGTACAAGGCCCGAAATTTTGGAGGAGGGGGCCAGTCGATTAGATCGACCCCAGTATGCAATTGATACTTAATTTATCGACCCCGAAAGGATGAAAGGCAAA
>NC_068984.1:16917149-16927891 GCF_001194135.2 Octopus bimaculoides
TATGCAATTGATACTTAATTTATCGACCCCGAAAGGATGAAAGGCAAAGTCGACCTTGGCAGAATTTGAACTCAGAACGTAAAGACAGACAAAATGCCGCTAAGCATTTTGCCTGGCATGCAAACGTTTCTTATTTCTTTATTGCCCACAAGGGGCTAAACAAAGAGGGAACAAACAAGGACAGACAAATGGATTAAGTCGATTACATCGACCCCAGTGCGTAACTGGTACTTAATTTATCGACCCTGAAAAGATGAAAGGCAATGTCAACCTCGGCGGAATTTGAACTCAGAATGTAAAGACAGACGAAATACCGCTAAGCATTTCACCTGGCTTGCTAACGATTCTGCCAGCTCGCCACCTGAGACAATAAGAACAATGAAAAAACAGATGATGTATTATGTATTCTTCAATCAAACAGTATTTTAACCTGTTTTATACCAACCTATCTGAGACACTATTGGTTCTATGATACCAATTTCTTGTGATCTAAATTAAAACCTTCCATCAAAATTTCATGTTAATTTATGCTCTGAGCACCAGTTTAAAAATGGTTTCAAATTTTGGCACAAGGCCCGCAATTTCAAGGGAGAGGGTAAGTCAATTATATCAACTCAAGTGATACTTATTTTACTGACCCTGAAAAAATGAAGGGCAAAGTCAACCTAAATTCTTCATAAATTTCAAAATTAATCGAAACAAAGGGTTAATCTAGACAACTGCTCAACACTTTCAATGTCACACAACCCTCCACCACCAAAGTGCTCACATTTTGTAAAGATATTGATGCTGAATGAGTTTAACAAAGGAAAATAGATACTTTTGTTAAAACACAATGATCAGATGTGAATGCAGTTGTTGGATATGAATGCACAATAATTGGTATGACAGTACAATTCACACATATGCACTCATTCATACAAAAGGATTCCACACAGTTTCTGCCTTAAATTTCACTCATAAAACAGTGGTAAGCCTGAAGCTATAGTAAAAGAATATTTGTCCAATGTATCATGCAGTGGTATTGAACCTAGAACCATGTGGTTGTGAATCAAACTGCTTAGCTATACAGCCATGCCGACACATCATCATCATTATCACCATTCAATGCCTAGCTTTCATGCTGCTGTGGATTAGATGGTTTGAAAAAGTGTGAAGAGTCATGCACCAATGACTACTTTGGCGTGGTTTCTACAGCTGGACACTAAGAAGAAATACCTGGGCAGTAATTCTAAGACAGAAGTAGATCACCTGTATCTGACATAGAAGATGAATGCTGAAACTCATTTCTGTTGCCTGATGCTTCCCATGAAATATTTCCATTTTCCATATTATTTAACTTTTCTTCATGCTGTATTTTTCTGATGTTGATAATCTGGAGCGAAAAATATGTTGATAATGTAATTTGATAAACAAAATCATGTAAGAATGCAATTCCTTTAATTTCTATTAATTTATTTACTTCATTTTCATAAAAATTAATTTTCAAGAGAAGTCAATCACAAAAGTTATTAACAGGTAAAGTATGAGATTAAAAAAAATAAAATAAAAGATGCAAAACAAGAAAAAATAAAAAGCAATTTTATTTACTACAACAGTCTGTTTTTTTTCCATACATCTATCAATCATCATCATCATCGTCATCATCATTTAATGTCCATTTTCCATGCTGGCATGGATTGGACAATTTGAACGAAAACTGGTAAGCTGCACCAGGCTCCAATCTGATTTGGCATGGTTTCTACAGCTGGATGCTTTTCCTAATGCCAACCACTCCAAGAGTGTAGTGGGTGCTTTTTGTGCCACCAGCACAGGTGCCAATTACAAAACACCAGCATTGGTTTTGACTATGATTTCACTTGGCTTGGCAGATCTTCTCAAGCACAGTATATTGCCAAAGATCTCGGTCATTTGTCACAGCTTCTGTGAGACCCAAAGTTTGAAGGATGCTTTTTACATGCCAGTATCAAGTAAATAAAAATCTTTAGTCCTTGATTCATAAATACACAATGCATTTCTGTTTTTTTCCTACTTCTCTCATTTGGTCTTCCTAGTTCCTTCATAATTTGACTGAAAATCATTCCACCAAATTTTTAAGTTCTCAGCCATATTATGTTTCATCCTTAAATTGCAATCCCCATGTCTTTCTGTTAACTACTGTCTTCCAAGACGCCAAACATTGAGACAAGGTCTCAGATTTAAAATGAGTATGAGAAAATGAAGTTGTGATGTTCATGTCTTTTATAAAAATAGAGGCAAATATTTGTGTGATAAGATGGCTGCAAGCAGCAGTGAAAGCCAGAGCAGAAATCCAGACCAAAGATTAAGTGTTCTACCACACTTGTAAGTACTCCACAATTATATTTAACATCATGAGTGGATTCAGTAGACTGTCATATGTATGTATATGCATGCATATATGTGTTTGTCTGTTTGCTTACATCTTCAATCACTTGTATGAAAGTGTGGTGTTGTGGTGTTATCAATAAATCATTCAGGCACTCTATGCCATAAAGGAATAAACAACAGCTTACTTGAAAAACAGGTAAGAGTTGATATTAGAAAGGGTGTCTGGTTGTAAAACAATTCCTCAAATATAACGTGTCTTGAATGGCACAACAATGCAGAGTGGACTATAATAACTGTTATAATTTAATTATCCATAGTCTGATATAATAATATTTCGGAATATAAAAATGCCTTCTTCAGATATCGCTAGGAATTGATTGAGTCACTGCTATAATCGGTTTTCTAATGGTTACTGAAATTTTTTTTTTCCAGAAGTGTCTCTGCAGTGGTCTCATGAAACTCCTTCTGGAATTCCTCAGGAGAAGTGCATGAGGGCAGCCATGTTTCAAGCTCATGTGTGTTGGCACATCAGCAGCGCTGCTTTTAAGTTATGTATTATACATGTAATTTCTTTTTATTTGTTTTTTTTTTTATAATACATGAGCATGTTATCAAAAATGAACCTACACACATCCAGATGTAGCTAAATTCCTCAAATATTATAGTTGTCCAACCTATGCAAGAATGAAAAATGGAGTTTAAACAAATGCTAAGACTGTCTAAATTATATGAATCACCAAATATAAGAAACCAAGATGAAACATAAAAATGAGTCTGAGGTTTGCATAAATCAAACTTTTATGTAAAAATAAATTACATAAGTCTATCTGACATCCAAGCTTACAATGACCCCATTTCACTTAGGCTAAAGCCACATCACTCTATAAATTAATTAAGATCAATAATTCGTATTTTGGGCCTCACAGAGGCGATGATTAGTGACCAAGACTTTTGGCGATATGCTGTGCTTGAGAAGATCCATCAAGCCAAGTGAAATCATAGTTGTGGCCAATGCTGGTGTCACATAACTGGCCCCCATGCCGGTAGCATGTAAAAAGCACCTTTCAAGCGTTGGGCCTCAAGGAAGCAAGGTGGCCAATGCTGGTAGCAGGTGAAAAGCACCCTTTGAGTGTTGGGCCTCACAGAGGCAATGGTGAATGACTGAGACCTTTGGCATTATAAGAAGATCCATCAAGCCAAGTAAAATTGCAGTCATGGCAGATACTGGTACACACAAATGACATCCCTGCTGGTGGCACATAAAAGCACCCATTACACTCTCAGAGTGGTTGGCATTAGCAAGGGCATCCAGCCATAGAAACAATGCCAAATCAGACTGGAGTTTGGTGCAGCGTTCCAACTTGCCAGCCCTGGTCAAACCGTCCAACCCATGCCAGCATGGACAATAAACGTTAAATGATGATGTTGATGAGTTGATAAAGAAATCTAGAAATAAAAAGTAAAACATAGTGAAGGGAAAGATTATTAAAAAAACCAATCTTACTTGAGTAGAAGTCTGTACATCATTGACAAACTGACATTGTTTTGGGATATAGTCAAATTCCAGCTGACAATTGCCAACATCTTCTATGAAAATAAATATAAGGGTTTTAAATATATATATATATATATATATATATATATATATATATATACATACACACACACACACACACACACACACATGCACAAATATTCATACATACACACACAAACACAAATATACATATATGAAAGAAAAATAGTCAATGTTTTAATTAAACCTTATCTTGTAACCTGCCAGAAAAATGTTAGTTTTAACACACCACTGATCTGGCAGATGTATCTTAAAATCCAGAAACCTCATACCTCTGGTCTTCACACAGCAGAACATTGGCAAACTTCTCCCTTTATGCTCCCCCTCTAGCTAAATATACCAATTGCTTACCTTCTTTTCTATCCACCAGTTGTCCAGACCTTCCAGGCCTATTTCTTGGCTCTATTACTTCACTGTTTCACCACTATGTCACGCTAGGTCAGGGTGGGACTTTGCACCAGCCACAAATTTGGTCTGTGGCTCTCAGTAAGGTGTCCTATAGTAGGAACTTTTCATTGTCCTCTATATTAAATGTCTCTATTTCCCTATGCTTTAATTAGGATGTCTCTAAATCTCTGACTGTTCAAAAGATCCTTAAGCTTCCATATCTTCTTTTTCCAGACTGGTATGCTTCTGGGCGTCTTTCTAGCCAAAAGTATGAAGTCACTAATGACTAACCTATGTTAAGGAGTACGAGTGTCTTTGCATTTATGAGCAACTGTTTATCCTGCTTTCTGGTGAGAACATAGTCAATCTGGATTGTGGCTTGTGCAGTCACCAGAGTGACAGGTGATCAAGTGACTGGCTGGTTTCCTGAAGTCAGTGTTGTAGATCTTAGGTCATTTGCATCACAAAACTCCAATAGCTTCGTTCTATCCTCATTTTGGACACCAAATCATAGCTTCCATGCACACCATCGAAGCCACCAGGATGGTACCCAACATGCCCATTGAAATCACCAACCATGAAGATAGGACCGTTGTCATTAATCACTGAAGTAGTCAGCTATAATAATTTATTTTTTAACCCTGTGTAACCTCACTAATAAACAAAAGCTAAAACACAAATCCTACAGAGCTAATGTTGTATCATATTTAATGTTCTATTATATCTAATTATTTTTACAGGTCATGGAATATTTAAAAATTTGCCAATAAATTTGCCATAAAATTAAAACATAATCTAGCACAAATTTTTCAACTGAAATGAAATTCAGTTCTACCCATTTAATATCACAGAAGGAGATAGATGGATGCAGCTGTTTGGACACTGATGATTTGCACAGCAGACTGGACATTCAGCCTGTTTTGGTGACAGTACTTTTTGGCACTGGAGGGAAGCAAACAAACACACACGTGCATGCAGAGAGAGAGAGAGAAAGAGAGTAGAATTTATTGAGTGAGATTGACACAAACACTTTCCCTCTTTTTGTATAAAGAGAAATATGCCCACATATGTAGAAAAAGAGGTAGAGATTAGGAGAGAAGAATGAGAGAAATATTAAAACGTCTGATGTCAAATAAGTCAGCATCGAATCAGCAATGCCAAATACATAGTGCCAAAATGGCTATGCCAAAATGGCTGTGCCAAAATGGCTGTGCCAAAATGTCTACAACCAGATCAATATTAAATGATCATGTGAATATGATTATGAATCTTGGTTATTTATTTTGATCATGCCACACATAGAATAAGAGGACACATTAATAAAAACAGAGGAAAACTAACCATTCTCATCTGGCGTCTCATAGGGTGGTAACTTCATGGTAAAAATGCGTCGAAGACGACATGAGGCAGACACAGTGATGATGTCAACAGCTTTAAATGTCTGATTTTTCCAAAGATCATTTACTGCGGAGACTAAATCAACACAGAGGTTAATCCACTGAAACAAAACAACAAATAAATTATTGTAATGTTTTTAAAATAATTATTGCCACAAGAAAATCAGGAAACACTTAATCTGAGATTACCTCATTGATACTGAATGAGATATCGCAAGACAGAGATTGTAATACGTAGAATAAAACTTGAAGTTTAAATCAAATGATTTCTACTTACCACACCTCTCTTGATTTTCAACAAAGGCACTTTGGCATGAAGTGGGGTACATTGGATCTCTCTTTGTGCAGTTGACAGCAATATTCTTCGCTTGTTATTCCCAAGGTCAATTAAACTGGAAAATTAAACATTGAATAAAATTTACATATTAAACAACAGCCACGATAATTTTTTAAAATATTAGCCACAGGCTAAAATTGTATTGTTTTTTTTGTTTTTTTACCACATAATTTATTGAATTAGCTTACCAATATATTTTATATTAACCTTTTAGCATTTAATTAGACCATATCTGGCCTAAATATTCAAACTGGCCAGATCTGACCTCTCACACTTATTTTACAATGTTATTCTAAAAATAAACAATCGCATCAACAAAATTTCGAAGCTATGAGATAATGTATGATTAATTCAAAACAATATGAACAAGAGCACTCAGAGAGTGCAAACTTCTGCCAAAGCAACACCAACATCCTCTCAACGATTAGCCGAGATGATTTATAAAATGAGAATATCTGAAATAAACTCAACTGCTCTCACAAACAAGAATACTAAAAATGAACCTGACTGCTCTCAAAAATTAAGTAAAAAAACAGGAAAAATAATCCAGAATCCTTGTCTGGTACCGGATCAATCCCAAAATCTAATCAGTTCGTGCCAGTCACAAGGCCAAACATCCCTGAAAGTTTCATCCAAATCCATCCAGCAGTTCTTGAAATATCTTGTCCACAGACAAATAAACAATCAAACAAGCGCGACTGAAAACAATACCTCTGCCTTCGCTAAGGCAGAGATAATAAATAAACATTACATTTTACAGAGTACTTTGAATGCTAGATGGTTAAACATGTCAACAGTAATGATCTTTCAATCATAAGTACAACATCCTAACCACAAGGCCACAGGCATTCACCCCCAAGATCATACCTTGTCTTAAAAAGTGACACTGGTACAATGTTCTAAATAAAATAATGGAACGGTCATTACTAGAATACCTTAGATCATAGGTCTAACCGAGCTAAATTACAACACAAAAGTTGCTGTGAAGTTGTTACTCATGACTATTCAGTTTAGTCATTTAACACATTAGATTTCCACTCATGGGACTTCATAAAGTATTTGCCTACTTCAACAGGCGTCCCAACCCTAATCCTTCACCTAACAAGCAGAAGGATTGGAATGGCAGTTTGGGTACAAATATACTGGGTACAAATATACTGAGTCTTACCCAAGTTCAAGAGAGAAGTCTTGGCCTCTTCCCAAGAATAACTGGAATATTAAAAAGTGCTGGATCAAAACCACTGAAAATAAAAAATATAATTTAATTTGTTAAAAATCACTACAATGCTTGTTTTTCTTCAAATTGGCTTAGGTTTGATAGGTATTCAAATCATTACTCCATGAATAGTTAATGTAGCTAGATGCAGCTGCATGATTACTAATTATTTTCTACTTAGATTAATTAGTTAAAGTTACAAATGATTAAATGATTTGTATTTTCATTGCTTGCAAGTAAAACAATTGTAAAGTTTTTTACTCTCTCTCTTTCTCTCTCTCTCTTTGTGTCTCACACACACACATACACATACATGCATATAAATGCACATTAACACAATTTAAAAAAATATTTTTGTATCAAAAGCTCAATAAGTACAGCCTCTATCTTGAGTCTCTCATTACTAATTACCTCACTGATGCTGTCAAGAAAAGAGATAAGATGTACTTTTTCCTTCATCAGTTTGAATTTATGATAAATGGTACATCACATTAAGTACTTAATGTGATTAGTATGACATCAGCTCACACTAATACTTTCAACATCTCATTAGCCATTCTTGAAAATCTTGTCATTTTCTGTTTTCATTTCCCCACTTGTTCAGAGTGTCTCAAATACCTGACCTCACATTTCATTTCCTTAGGATAAGTACTCCTTGTCTCATACATACTTCTTCTTTAGTAATCTCTTGTAGATACACATCTGCATCTTATTCCACACTATTGTTTGCTCCAGTGAAATTTTTGTTTTGTAAATGGTAGATATTTATCTGCTATAATGGAAAATCTTAAAGAATCTATTTGACTGATTTACTTTCAAGCAAAATTAGTGAAACTTAAATAATTCCAGTCTATAATTTCAAAAAAAAAATCAATACAAATATCTTAGAAATCTAACTCATATAAGTGAGTAACACACACACAATTCTATGAATAAAATATATATTTTTGATAAGCAGTATTCCACAATGAAATTATTCAATATTTCTAGACTTGCTCAAAAACAATTTTGTAGTTTATACTCCAGGAGAGAACATACAGATATAAATTCTGATTTCGACCTAGTTAAATCTCTTTAACTTCAGTGCAATTAGAATTATGCATGTTCTTTTATCTACATCATAAACTGATATATTTTAGATATTGATTTGTATATAAATAGCCAGACTAAGAGAACATATTTGGTTCTCATAGAACTTAATTTGATGGAACCCAATTAGGTTGAAAGGGTAAAATCACAATCATTCAGATGTTAGCTCTCACTGCATGTGATTTCTCATGAGCTTAACCTTAAAATTGATTTAAAGTGAAGTAAACAATACTACAAGGAACATATATTGAATGAAAATAAATTAATCTGTTACAACTAAGTTCTACAAAAAAAAATTTTAATAATTGTATATAAAGTTCACACTTACATGACTGGCGAGAATCTTTTGGTAATATCATTTTTGTTGTACTTGTGCTTCCTTCCAGATTATAAATATACCCTTTGACTTCTTTTTCATAAATCTAGAAATAAGCATAATGATTCTTATGAAACAAAATTTTAATATATTTTAATCCATTTAGTAGCAATTTACCGTAGACAATTTTTGGTTTCATAATAAAAATTATCTACAAACCTTTGTCCTCACTCCTTTTTGTTTTATTTTGTGTACGTATATGGTGTGGAGGCGCAATGGCCCAGTGGTTAGGACAGCGGACTCGAGGTCATAGGATCGCGGTTTCGATTCCCAGACCGGGCGTTGTGAGTGTTTATTGAGCGAAAACACCTAAAGCTCCACGAGGCTCCAGCAGGGGATAAGTAGCAAACCCTGCTGTACTCTTTCACCACAACTTTCTCTCACTCTTACTTCCTGTTTCTGTTGTGCCTGTAATTCAAAGGGTCAGCCTTGTCACACTGTGTCACGCTGAATATCCCTGAGAACTACGTTAAGGGTACACGTGTCTGTGGAGTGCTCAGCCACTTGCACGTTAATTTCATGAGCATGCTGTTCTGTTGATCGGATCAACTGGAACCCTCGACATCGTAAGCGACGGAGTGCCAACAATGTATATGGCATATATGTCTGCTGTCTTTTATCTTTTATCCATTTTCAACAAGTTGTAGTACATCTGAGCACACTATACAATAAGAAGGTTGTCAGCATTATCATGATTATTATAAATTTTATGGAAGAATATCTTATATTGCAAACACAAGATCGATAATGACAGTTATTTTATTAAAATCTTTCCTTTTTTTTTCCAAAAGAAATTGAAACAAAAGATGGTGCCTTTCATTACAGATATAATCACAGAATGGTTAAATGAATTTACGAATTAGGAATGGAAAAACAATAAATAAAATAAAAATGGATATCTTGAAATTGAATGAGCTTTAACTGTAAATAATATTCTTTATAAAGAAAATATTTCTAGATTAATTCTAAAATAATTTAGGATTTTATACTCCAAGAGAGAACATAGAGAACATCTATAAACTTAAGAATTCTCATTTCAACCTAGTTAGATCTCTTTAGCTTTGGTGCAGTTAAAAGCATGCATGTTCTCTTATCTACATCATAAACTGATGTATTGTAGATATTGATTTGTATTTAAATAGCCAAACTAAGAGAACATATTTGATTCTCATAGCACTTAAGCTGATGAGATTCAATAAGGTTGAAAGGCTGAAATCACAATCATGCCCTCTCCACATATTCTCTCTAATGAGTTCAACCTCAAAATTGATTTAGAGTAAAGCAAGAAATAATTTCTTTGATTTGTATGAACTATAGTGTGTTACATAATTTTTAATAAAGTTATATGAATATATTCATAGTTATAAATAAAATGATACAGGTGACATAAAATGTGAAAGATGATAAGCCACCAAAGGACTTTCTATATGGTCACTCAATTTGCTATAAATATCAGTCAAATTTTCCTTCTTTTCTGCCTTCTGAAAAAAGAGGGACACATCTGACAATGTAATACTAGATATGCAATACTGAAGAACAGATGGGATGATCAAGACGGGAACATCTCTGATCCTAAGTCCCTGTTCTGTCAGAGTTGATCTGAGCTAAACAACAGCAAACAACAACAAATGTGGAGATGAAAACTACTCACCTTCCTGATCCCAGAACCCCCCACAAGTTTCCAGTTTGCTGTAGCATCTTTGCCTTGTGAAGAGAATATTTCAAAGAAAGAGCCACCCTAGAAAATAAATGTTATTAAGAAATATCATATATCATCAAGTCAGTCTTTATTTGTCTACAGAGAATTCTGTAGCTAAGTCACAGAGGTCCTCACATGTTTTCATGGGAGATAATATTTCCACATGGCCAGACAAGTTTTCACAGAAGATTGGAAACAAAGGACACTGCTTGTATGATGGAAATTACAACTACTTTGAAACTGTCACAATTACAACTACCATGAGGTATCAAGACAAGAAGACATTAACACACACATACAAATATATATATATATA
>NC_068984.1:16928254-16929171 GCF_001194135.2 Octopus bimaculoides
TATATAATTGTAAATGCATATATGGGTACAGGACATCACCAACGGTGCAAATAACATGAAATATGTAAACAAACAAGTCAAATATGCAAACAAGGAAAAAAATGGAAAACAGGAAAAGTAAACACAGAAAAAGGACCCTTCATCAGTTGTTGGCTGTCCATCCACTCCTCCTTTCGAGCATTCAACGACAATATGAGTTTTCAAAGACAGCTGCTCCCACAAATTCTAAAATAAAATTTAGGATTTATGGAGGGTCGAAGTTGGGAACGAAAACCTGAGACATACAAGGATGCCAAACAAAAAGATGTTTCTCACAGCGTTCACTATATTCCTCTCATTCTGGTCTAATGACCATCAATATTTGTTTTTGTTCGGTGTCCTTCTTAATACCAACCACTTTACAGACTGGATTAAATGCAATTTTTGTGCCATGGCACTCAATAGCTTGCAAGTTAACAAACTCAGGGAGGGAAGATGTTACCTCTGTATGTTAGCTGGTGGTTAAGGTATGAGGAAGAGGTTGGAATATAGCAGATTCCTGCAAAAGGTTCTAGAAGTTTTGACTAATTCTATAAAAACTGGGAAATTGAGCTCCTGGATAGAACCTCAGGTGCTACACAAAACTCTATCAGTCAATTTTGTAATAAGGTGTTCTCACTTTTTCAACTTATCCTGTCTTTATAACTGTGAATGATTCTCATGTAAATAACTAAAATATTTTATGCAATTTCTTTCTTTCTTTCTTTACTTGTTTCAGTCATTTGACTGCAGCCATGCTGGAGCACCGCCTTTAGTCGAGCAAATCGAACCCAGGACTTATTTTTTTGGAAGCCTAGTACTTATTCTATCAGTCTCTTTTGCCGAATCGCTAAGTTACGGGCATGTAAACACACCACCGTCGGTTGTCAAGCAATGTT
>NC_068984.1:16929249-16939293 GCF_001194135.2 Octopus bimaculoides
TGGGGGGGGGGGAACACAGACACACAAACATAATCACACACATATATATGACGGGCTTCTTTCAGTTTCCGTCTACCAAATCCACTCACAAGGCTTTGGTCGGCCCGAGGCTATAGTAGAAGACACTTGCCTAAGGTGCCACGCAGTGGGACTGAACCCGGAACCATGTGGTTGGTAAGCAAGCTACTTACCACACAGCCACTCCTGTGCAATGCAAACTTTTAATTATCCTTATCTTAAGTATGCTGTTTTATTCAAATAACTGTTGCACATATATAAATGCAAGTCTCTCAGGTGTTAAAAAATATAAGCTTTTAATCTCAGGGACTAGACAACATCAACAACAACACTATTGGGATTGTCATTAAATTCATTTACAGATTAAATTTTGAATACCAATAAAGTCAATACAAACCTGGTACTCATTCTTGTACATACTGCAGATAAGTTTCCTGCATAAATAACATAAAAATATGAATTAATATATTTATAGATTAGCTGTGTAATTTCATGAAATATAAACAACTGCAAAAACAAACATCACAAGCTAAAGTGGTTGTTTGACCTGCTAGAAATAGCAGTCAATTCTTCACTTTACACTTTGCTGTCTTTAAAAAGGGGAAATATATGAAAGGTGTCTGGATAAAAGGTGGGGGTGGTGTGGCTGGAATGCTTTTTCTCTTAGGTGTGATAAATCAGAACTCTTTTTGAATTAAACGCGAACAACAACAAACATCAGTATACAGGTAAGAAATATTTTGTTGGCATATGAGATAAAGGTAAATGAGGTCATGTCTAAAGAGAAATATGGAGTGGAAAGCAAACAGGAAAGTGACCAGGATGTATGAAGTAAGACATTGAAATAATATTTAAAAAATGCTCAGGTGATCAACTACATAAAACAAAGGTGTTTTGCAGCTTGAAGCTAATTAGTTTGGCATTTGATCAGTTCACCTAAGCCTAAACAATAACAAATCAATCAATTAAATTAGATTTATTATTGGTTTACATTGGTCTGAACAGCAATTATGCTTACATTATAGACAGACAAAGAGAGGGAGAAAGAGAGAGGGAGAAAGAGAGAGGGAGAGAGAGAGAGAGAGATATTAGATATAAGAACTGGCTTCTAAGGCTCAAATGGAACCCAGCTATCAGGTTATACAATTATTTAAATTCCAAAGTATTTGAACAGGACCATGCAACTATGAATATGGTTTCAATACATCCAGAGTTCTTGAGGCAACCTTCCTACAGTCTGAAGGTATAGTCTTCTCTCTTCTGTGCATTGTAGTATGTTTATAGTGTATGCATTGTCTTCTTTCACAAGTTCTATGTACTAGGAGAGCTAACCATTTCTTTATGCAACAGACACCCTCCATACACAATATGTGTCTGTACCAGTTCAGTTCTCTCTCTTGCACACTACATCTAATTCCCCTTTATCAAGTTTTTCTCTCTGCTCTGTTGTTCATGTACACAAATATTACAAATCAAGCATGCTCAACTCATTTCTTTTCAAACTTCATAAATCCTCTCCATTTAAGGTCCACATCTCACTAACATGTAGCATCACAGTTCATAAACAAACATTATACAATCTGCACTTGTCTCTGAAAGAGAGAGAGCATCCCTTCAGAGCCAGGAAAATTTATAGCTCCATGAATGATTTTTTCCTCTACCCTTGCACTAGCAACTCTATGCTTTCAGAAACTCACCCTTTGCTGCTCATTATATCATCTATTTCTAAGGAGTCTTCCCTGTCCAGGCATTTAACAAATTTACTCTATGTGTACTCCGAGTACTAACTTCTCATGTATGAAGTCTACCTTCCCCTTCCATGTCAGCCTACCTGTGATCCTGTCATATTTCTGATGCATCTATAGTTTACCCTAGTGGTTTCCAAACTTTTCACTACCAAAAACCCCTTTTATTTAAACAAGTTTTCCCACGGACCTCAAGATACTGAAAGGTCTGTCAGCTTAACATGTTCATGGACCCCCCCCCCAGTACTACCTTTGTGGACCACAAGTTGGGAACCATGGTTTACACCATAAAGAATTCCTACCAAATGTTTTTTCCTACATATCAAACATGGCCACTTTCCTATAGGGTTCTGCCTCCTTTCCTACTGCCTAAAACTTTAGCCTTTGCTACATTTACTCTCAGGCCTCTTGGTCCTAGGTTTTGCTTTCATTACCTCTCAATATCTTTAACTGATTTAGCTATGATGGCTAGGTCACTGGCATACAAGAATTCCCACTGGCAACAGGTCTCAAACTCCTCTGATCTAGCTTAGGGAACTATGGTAAAATTATAAACAGAAAAGAACTAAGAACTGTGCTCTGAGTTACACCAACCAGAAGGCTAAATTCTTTGCTGAATTCATTCATAACTCGTTTTGGTGGGTCTTCACAAACCATCTGCCTTTTCTTAGTGACCAACAAACAAGCATGAAATCCTGTCAAAAACATTCTACAGGTGTACAAAAGCTAGATATAGGGGCTAACACCTTGTTACGTACTTCTCTTCTGGTTGTCTTACTCAGAAGAGGGCATCAATAGACTCCTGCAGTGGTGCTATCGTCTTTCAG
This sequence comes from Octopus bimaculoides, assembly GCF_001194135.2. Taxonomy (NCBI): domain Eukaryota; kingdom Metazoa; phylum Mollusca; class Cephalopoda; order Octopoda; family Octopodidae; genus Octopus; species Octopus bimaculoides. The sequence goes on from NC_068984.1 coordinate 16,931,840, forward strand.
GAACTTTCTTAACCTGGTCCATCAATTTAATACTTCTGTAGTTAGTTCACTCTAAAGCATCTCCTTTCACTTTGTAATTTTTATTACGACTGCTCTGACAGTCACTGGGTATGACACCTTCTTGTACTATCTGACTGACTACGCCAGCGACTAGTGCATTACCACACCAACTGTTTAAAAAGTACCTCAGTGACTATCCTTGCTAGGTCAAATGCGTTCTCCTGCGTAATATTTTTAATCATACCTTCGACAGCATATCTGTCAACTTCAGTGGCTATTCCTTTTGTCGGTCTCTTTGGAGTAAACTGTCTCTCATTCATGCACTCTTATCACTCAACAACTTGTTTCCATAGCATTTGCAGGGTTAGTCAGAGAGGGCATAACATACTACTATCATTTCATGCACACTGCTAAACAACTCGATTCTATCCAGTACACTAATTTGCAATCCAGAACGTTTCACACTTCAGATCTTCTCCTCGCAGAACATGTGCATGCCTCCTACTTTTGGCTTTTCACATTGCTATCATTATTGACGTTAAGCTTCTCTTCTAGCTACTTAATATTGTTGTTTGCTCCCCAACGTTTCTCCAGTTTATCCAGGCCTGTACCTTAGCTTTTAAGGTTCTACCTACAATACTATTCCACCACCGTGTCACTCACCTCTCATTTTGCATCAACCACAGATCCATGGTCTGTCTATCTATCTATCTTTACATTTCAATTATATATATTTCTTAGGCATAACTACAGGGTTTTACCCGCCTCTTAGGCATAACTACAGGGTTTTACCCCCCAGACTTTGGGAGGTCATAATTTTCAGAAAAATTTTCTGAAAGTTATGACCTCCCAAAGTCTGGGGGGGGAGGGGTAAAACCCTGTAGTTATGCCTATTCTTATTTACTTTTTTTACCACCCTAAACTTGAAGATTACCTATATAAGCATATATAAATTCATAACTGTAGCACTGTACGACTATATATCAATACATAATTACGCGCGCGCGAACAGTAACTACGGCGAAATTGTCACTGTCGCTTAAAAAGAAAATTTGCAGCGACAAGCTAAATATTAAAAAAAAAAAAAACTGACAGCTAGACATGTTACCTGTTGCATTAGATTTTCAAAATATCCCTGCTATTCGCTGGTGAGAAGCTTTTAGTGAAGTGTAAATTTTGTTTAATCCTCGATACTATTAACGCTTTCCATGTAAATAATCCGAATGAAAGTGCTTTCGGTAGTTGTGGCGATAATCATAAACAATTAGAAGTAGGACAGTTTTAGGAGATCGGTGCTTAAGGGAGATAACTATAGTTAGAGAAAATACAAACTGTAGCTTCTAATTAGTCAGATTATAAAAGAACTGTTGCAAGTGTTGTCTGGTTTGTAAGCCAAATAAAGCTATAATCTATAACATCGAAACAGTGTATCTTTTTAATAGATTTATTAACAACAAATAATTAGCTATCTTTAGAACAGAGAAAATAAAGAGATTAAACAAATCAATGAATTTTGAACAGTGTTTCTCCACGTACTATTTCCTAAGACATCTGTAACTTAGATAGCTGGAACATCGATATTTTGGTTACTTGGTTGGACTAGTTTAAGCTGCATGCTGCTTCTCATATAAAACTAAGTCGATTTTAGGTTTTCTATAAGATCATTTATTTATACATAAACATAATGATCCCATAGGTTACTGCTGGCTATATAGCTGATTACCAGTAGAGTTATGTATGTTGCGTTTAGCTAAGAACTAGCTTGCTACTTATTCGTGTGGCGAGAGGCGAGAAAGTTCAGTGTTAATGATAGACAAATGATTTTTTTTAACCCGAGATCGAGGAGTGATCAAAAATCCTGTCCTCTTAAGCCTCTGCTCTGATTGTGTGACACACGACCCAATTTATAATAATGTTTTGGCGGGAAGTCATGGAAATTTCTATTCGAAATCATTAAGACCGAATGACCACAGTAGAAACACTATGGCCTAACAATTAAGCTATGATCACTTGATATGCTATGGCCTATTTCTCATTACTGAGCCAACGTAATTTCAAATCTCAATTTTGCTGCACATTTTTTCTTTGCGTATAGCCACTCACCATCAGAGGGTACAGGCAGAGAAGGTTCCACAGAAGACAGGCTCTCCGCTAGATAATACAGAGATCCAAAAACTAATTTTACTCTATCAGCTGACTCACAATCCCATATCCTTTCTTCCCTAACTTTATAAACGGTGCTTCAACACAATTCCGCAAAACCAGCAGCAATTTCCTCTTCCTCTCCACCACCAGCATCTCTAAGAGTCTACTAAATTGAACAAGAATACATCGAGTGAATAATACCACACCATAGCTCAACTTCATCCAAGTTACCCCCAATAAACAAACCAAAATTCTAATTCCTTTCTAAACCTTTATCCTAATCTCTCCTTGCTAATCAGTATAAATTATTCTTGAAAGACAGAATAATGTCTTGGATAATTTTTAATGCTTGTATTCCTTCCAAATAAATGAATTTCACAGCCATAGAACTTTGGTCATTATCTTGTAGCTTATCCTTTAATTCGTACACGTAAGCTTTTGCTTCAAATGCCATGAACCAGGTTAAGATGTCTTCAATTGACTGTAAGTTTATGTCACCAAGAGATTTTCCTTGCTCTATCCACGATGCCACCGTCAAGTTCTGTTACTTGTTTATTTCAAAAAGCACAGGTATAGGAACAAGAATCAAATAGGCATAAGCTGCGAATTTCTATCTCGCCATAGTGGAAGCACAACCAACAGCAGAACGCATGGAGAAAGAGTAACATCAACCATAATTCTGTAACATGTAACCAAAAAATCAATATATCATAGTAGCGTAGTTCTGAAAGCTATTGTAATCTACTACTTGAATCCTAATCTGGCAGGTAAGCTTGCTAATCACTTATGCTCAATTCTTCCTTTCCTATCCATGTTATTATCTCTACTGGCTTGTAAAGCAGAGAGATCTAGCAGAATTGCTACCGTGCCAGGCAAAAATGCTTTGTGGCAATTCTGGTTTCATGTTCTTAGTTCAAATATAGCTGAGGTCAATTTTATCTTTCATCTTTTTGGGGGTCATTAAAATAAGCTCCAATAAAATACTGGGGTTGATAATATCAACTTATACCTCCCCTAAAATTGCTGGCTTTGTGACAAAATTCAAAGCCATTATTTTCTGAAGGCTTCAACTTTTGAAAGTGGAAAGTGAATGTCAACCGCATCAATGTAACGAGTTTGCAAGATTGTTAAATTGACTCTAGTGATTCATGGACTCTACCTCTTACCTCTCCGACTAATGAATAACAAGAAAAAAGAAAAAAAAATCATTATTTTATCTGTCTCCATGAAAGAGAGAGAGAGAGAGGGAGCAAGTGTATGGGTGTTAATTGTATGCTTGACATAAATTTAGGTATAACATTTGGTTCTTTGAGACAGTAATGAACCTTACTTACATTTTCCTCATCAAAAATAAATAAGTATAATTTTCTCCCAAAAGGCAGTTGTAGAAGGAAGAAAGGAGAGCAGGAAAGAATTAATAGATTTTACTGCCAGAAAAATGGACGGAGGACGTGTGTTAGCACTCCTACCCGTCTCATTTACCCAGTCATAATTGTATTGAACTATGTTGATCCACAACGAACATCTGTGTGTGTGAGAAAAAAAATAATAATTGCCAACAGAAAATATACACAGAAATTTTGTACCAAAATAAGTAATCTCTTACATACCTTGTTTATAATCCATTGGATCAATCTCAGCAAATACTTCATATACTGGTCATATCAGTTCCGGCATGATTCCACATAAAAAAAAAAAACTACAGATTTCACACACAGTTAACATGCAGTTTACTGTTGTAAAATAGTAAAAGTAAAGTGTTCTTAGAAAATGAAATATTTCTACGATACAAGCCGAAAGTGACAACAGAGATATCCTGTAATTTCGTATAAATAGTATGTCAGGTCAATGTTGACAGTTCTATTCACAAATAATCTCTGACAGGCTTGCATGTGGGCTACAAGGCCTGCTGCAAGTGAAGTTACTTGGTGCAATGAGTACATGACACCTTTCATATTTTCCTTGTTCTCTTCACTGGTGGCTGGAATTACGAACTTCAGCAATTGGTGCCATTCTTTGCACAGCAGAGCCTTCTCCTCCAAGGTGTTTGAGGAGGTGCCGGAATTCTTCATGTCTTTTCAGCACATCCCTGTATCATAACCTTTGGCCACCACGGCTCCTCCTGCCCTGACACAGTTCAATGTAGAAAACTGCCTTCGGGAGCCAGCTGCCCTCCATCCTGCAAACATGTCTCACTCAGCACAACAGCAATGACTAACTGTATCAGTGCGGTGCACAACCTCTACATCAGGAATACAATCCCACCATCTGATAGGCAAGATGGGATGCAGATGACGAAAATGGACTTGTGTCAGAGCTATGATGTGCCTATATTCCCTGGCGTGGAGGAGACAAGGGAACACAGTACACCTTTATTGAAGGCAATGTCATGGCAGCTCTGTAGACACTTCTCGAGAGAACCAAAAGCCTTTCTGGCCGAGTGTATTTGCCTCTCAACTTTGAGGTCTGAAGAATTAGTACAAGCCATTGTGCTGCCGAGAGAGATAAAGACTTTCGCATACTGTCACTGCCTCGGGCTCTCTCAATCTGTTAGGACATCTTGATGGAGGCTTGTAGAGCAGCTCAGACTTTGAAGTTTTGATCTTAAGACCAAACGTGTTTGCTGCTCAAGAAAACTGGTCCACAATGCATTGTGTGTCCTCAAAGCTGCTGGCCATGCATGCTGAGTCGTCAGCATAGAGCAGCTCCCTGATTTTGGTGGAGGAACGAAGAGAGGTCAAGTTAAAAAGCTTCCCATCTGTTTTGGTGCAGACAGTTCTACGTTGCTACAATCATCTTCATTTTCTTTCAATTTCTGCCATTGAAGTCCTGCTGGCTGCGGTCTTGTTCTGAGCATGCATTCTTTAGCCCACCTTTTCTAGGGGCTTCCACTTCTGGGACAGGCAGGGCTGCATTAGAACTATAGGACAGTCATACTACTGCCTTAGCACTGACTGCACCCATTGGGAGCAAGCGACCTGTGTGCAGGGCTTTTGCAAGCAGCTACTACTGTTACATTCACTCCATCGCCATAAGTCTTCCCACTTCTCTGAACAAAACACCTTGGACAGTGAGTAAGGTATTTGTCACCCCCACCCCAGGCTAACTCTCTAGGCCTCCATAATAGATACCACGTGGTGTGCAACAGTACAACACGAACATCAAAATTTACCAATATTCTTTTGTTTCAGTCATTTCACTGCAATCATGCTGGAGCACTGCCTTTAGTCAAACAAATTGACCCCAGGACTTACTGTGTCAGTTTCTTTTACCAAACCACTAAGTTACGGGGACGTAAACACACCAACATTGGATGTCAAGCGATGGTGGGGGGACAAATAGACACATACAGTGGGATGAATGGTTGCTCTTAAATACAAAGACCCTCCTTGGTGAAGAATATATCTCCCAGCATAGACTAGTCATCAGTAACTTTAGACTCGAGGCCAGAAGGATGCCAAAGAGCAGACCAATCCAGAAAAGGATTTGGAAGCTTAAGAACCCTTCACATGGTCAGAGATTTAGAGACATCATCACTGAGAAATTTGATGAGGGAGGAGGAGCTACAGACTTGTGACATAGCGGGAAACTGGAAATTCCTGTGTGACAACTTACTGAGCACCACAGACTGAGTCTGCGGTTGGTGCAAAGTCCCTTCCAGACCTAGAGTAACATGGTGGTGAAATAATACTGTAGACAGGGCCATTAGAGCAAAGAAACAGGCCTGGAAAACCTGGAAGAGTGGGGGTAGCAGGGAACTGTATCCAATAGCTAGAAGGGAGGCTAGGAGACAGGTATATATAGACAAGGGAGAAGCAGAAAAGACGTTTGCCAATGTTCAACGACATGAGAACCAAAGAACCGAAATATTTCGGATTGCAATGTCACAGGAGAGAAATGTATCCACATGGATGATAGTTCACTTGCATTTAATGATTCTGCAAAGAAAGAGGCTTGGAAATGCCATTATGAAAGACTGCTGAATGTGGATAATGAATGGGAGGACGAGAGCCTGCCAAATGTTGACCCAGTTAAGGGACCAACTACCCGAATCAATAGCACCCTAGTAGATAAAGCAATTAGGGCTCCCAACCCATCGGGAATCATTACTGAGATGCTTCTGCTACAAAGGTAAAGGTGATGCCTTAGATAGAAATAACTACAGGGGTATCAAATTGCTGGATCAGGTGATGACAGTCACAGAGAGGGTCATAGCCCAACTAATTAGGGAGAGAGTTAATCTAGATGAGACGCAGTTCGGTTTTGTGCCAGGTAGAACCAGCACTGATGCTACATTCCTGGTAAGGCAACTGCAGAATTGTGTGAAGAAGTGTCACATCCTAACAGAGAGGGAGACCCAGGAAGGAGGTGAAGCACAACCTTCGAACGTTCGGCCTCACAAAGGCAATGACAAGAGATGGAGACCCATGGAGATATGCTGTGATTGAGAAGACCTGGCAAGTAGAATGAGATCACAGCCATAGCCTACACCAGTGTCGTATAACCAACCCAATTTAAAAGTACCCTTGAATCATTGGGCGATATGCTGTTCTTGAAAAGACTTATTGAGTCAAGTAAAATCAAAAGCAAATCAAGATCAAAATCAAATTGTAGTTGTGGCACATAAGCACTGTCAAGCGCGAATCGATGCCAGTGCCATCTGACTTGCTCCCTGTGCTGGTGGCACATAAAAAGACCATCTGTATGTGGTCGATGCCAGTCTCTCAGACTGGCGCCTGTGCTCGTGGAACATAAAAAGCACAATTCAAATATTGTCAATGCCAGTGCCGCCTGACTAGCTCTCATACCAGTGGAATGTAAAAAGCACCAACTATACTCTCGGAGTGGTTGGAATTAAGGAGGACATCCAGCTGTAGAAACTCTGCCAAATCAGATTGGAGCCTGGCACAGCCTCCAGTCAAACCGCCCAACTCATGCCGGCATGGAAAACGGACATCCCGATGCACGCACGCTTGTCAGTAGACCAGCCAGCACCCCACCGCCATGTACAAATACCATTCAAATGGCACAAATTATGATTATAAAGACATTTCTAGAGAAAATGTTTTCCGAAGAGGACTGTCGGAAAATTCACACAATCCATTTTTGCCCCGCCTCATAAATTTCAGGAAAATGGATATCTTTTAATTTCAAATTTTTTAATGAAAAACTTCAAAATTGGTCCACACCCCATCCTGCTGTCTAAAAGTGAAAATGAACGGTGGTGTGGATCAATTTTGAAATTTTTCACAAAAAATTTGTTCCCCTCCCATTCTTAATCTCCATATTTTTCTGCAGAGATCAAAAAA
>NC_068984.1:16939495-16942635 GCF_001194135.2 Octopus bimaculoides
TTTATAAAGCACATGCTTTTGTTTATGTTTCTGAAAAAGATTGTCACTTTCCATAAATCTTTTTTTTTTTTTTACTTACGTTGGGGATAAGGGAACTTCTCTTGAAGTCAGTGTAAAGTGAAAGAGACAGAGAGAGAGAGAGAGAGAGAAAGAAAGAGAGAAAGAGAGAGAAAGAGAGCAATTGTGTGTGTGTGTTGATGGGGTGTGCAAGACAAGTGTGGTGTGTATGTGAAGGTGTTTTGCTGGTGTGTGTGATTGACAGAGAAAAAGAGAGGTTGTTATGCATGTATGTGTGAATGGCTAGCTTCAGTCACACACACACACAAACATATTGTACACCTATTGCATACATGTTCATGAGAGAGAGAGAGATAGAGAGAGAGAGAGAAAGAAAGAGAGAGAGGGGGGTATGCTTTCTGTTTTTGCATGTATGCTTATGTAATGGCCTGCTATGAGGTTGACTCAATGGAATAATGACAGTAGTCGAAGTTATAGACAAAATATTTTTATTAAACCGTTACATATAAACATATCAACAATCGCAGAGTATATCTGTACAAGAAGGAGTGTGCCTTCTCGACTGCTACTGCGCAGCCTTAAATTTCTACTTGTCCTGTTTTCATCATTCTGACATCATGCAAGGGACCGATAAAGTTATGTCTGTTGATGGAACGATGGTGAAATAGTAAGAGAAAAATGGGAGAGTTATAAAGTGAGGAGGAGATATCCTTCTCGTGAGAAAAGTATTGCATGCAAAAGAAAAAAAAAGCCTATAGACGTGTACAGAAACTGGGTGCAAGCATGCATATATGCATGTGCAAACATTGTGTTGTGCAGCAAAAGGAATGAAAAGCACAAAATGAGTCAAAAAAAGTGACGAAACCTGGTTGGTAATAGTGTCCTGTGAAAGGTCTATGCTGAAAAGTGAGAAAAAGGTTAGTTCTTTTGGTTGGATAGCTGTTCTAAATGTTGCATTTATGCATGCCAACTGTCTCTCTGGTGGATCTGTGCATCGTGCTGCAGTACACTGGCAAGTGGAAAGTAATTGGTGGGAGTCCACTGAGTCGGCGATTTCCCTCCTTTTGTGTTGTGTGACAATGGAATTGAAAACTGTTGTGAAGGTTCGTGTCATGTAATTCTTGTTGATGTAACTGGCATGGACTGTGATTGTCTTCACGAGGTCAAGCGATACAGCGAAACGACGTGCAATGCAGAAGCAGAAAGTGTTTGAAGTTGAGCCCACCAAATGTAATCGATAAGGCAACGAAGACTGCAATCCTGTAGCTCGAGGGTCAGCAATTGTGGCAGGGTGGTTGTTGTGTTCGAATCACATTTGAGGTAACCAATTGCATCGTTGTGGTTGATGTATTCTAATAACATCGGTCGGTCACCAATTGTTGTCGTAGCAGTCTTGCGGTGTACCATGTAATGACAAAAACTTTGCTTGCTGGTTGTAGTCGACAGTGAGATGTGTTGTCAGTAGAGAGAGAAAGAATAGGTAATGCTCAATGCTGACAATAGAGAATGTAAAGGTAGCATTGTCACTTCTTGATTTCGGCCGATTATAGAAAAAGAGGTATACCACCATGATTGCTGTTTTGTGTGGTGTCCGTGTAGACATGGAAAGGTTTTAAGTCAAATGGAAAACACATCAATTGACTTAGCAAAGCCATGTAATGAAAGTGACTCAAAGAAGAATGCAGTTGATTCGTTAGCAGAAATTTACTGATTTAAATTCGCATTTACTCTATGTCCAAATGAAGTCACTACGTATGTAGAAGTAGCTGGAGTCCGTTCTGAAGTAGGTAGAGTTTAGAATTCGTTCCAACCATTTCTCTTATTTCTGTAAAATCCAGGTTGGCATGCACTTTTGTTTTGAAAACAGTGGATGCAAATTTCAGAGAAGAAAATGGAAATGTTATTGTGTGTGGTAGCAATTTTTTTTTTTTTAAATTTGGTTCAAACTCTTGGTGTAATGATTACCAACTCAAAAGCAAAAAGAAAAAAAAAAAGAAAAGAAACGTTTGACCAAATTTTGCTTGCACGGGTTATTTCCATGTGTAGAAGACAATTTTGTAAAGTAATTTTTAAAATATACAAGTTACAAGATCTGAAAGGTGCATGGAGAAAAGAAAGAAATGCAAATTACTACAATACAAAAGAAATAAATATAAAATTATGCAGATTTCCATGAATTTGAGGATAAATCAAACAACAGAACACATTTTTGAAATCATACAGGATAATACTAATACATTTTATGAAGCACATAAAAATATTACTGCTGTTGTAATGTCACCAACAAAATTCCTGCAAGTATGTTGGAAACAAATTATCGGACGTTCCATGCATCCTCCGATAATTTGATTTCACCTGACTCCACATCTCTTTCATTGGTGTTTGTTGAGATCCACAAAGGTGACACTGTCGTTGACAGTGGAATGGTGTGGCAGGTTATTGTATGCGCTCCAGGAATCTGTGATTATCATAGTTCCTGGCAAAACTGCACTTGTTTTCTGCAGGAACTAAGACACATCTCACACTGTCTCGTTCAACCATTCCAAGAACCTAATGCCCTTGTCAATAACAACCGCGCTATTTCCTGTCCATGAACTTGGATTCGTCAATTTCTACATCTTCAAGTTGTATAGGGTGGTCAAAGCACCACATAGCACAAACATCGTGGAAGTAATTGTACCAGTTAACAATGGTTTCTGATGTAATTTGAACTTCACTCACCACAACACTGTTTGCATTCTATTTTGGCCCAGTAATACATCAACTCTAGGAGAAGGGTCAACAGTAGGCGTGCATCTGAGTCTTGCCTAATGCTACAAAATCGACTGCTAACAGTACACCTCCACATTTTCCCCGTCGGGTTGTATTGGCAAGACTTCAATTTGTACCCCACTAGAAATGGTTTGACCCAGGCAAGAAAACAAAAGAAAAATAGCGCAATAGCTGTAAAACAGCTTGCTCTAAACGAATATAGGGAAAAAAAAAAAAACGCGCGCTCGCGAACAGGGGTGGGGGAGAGGACTCGGAAAATTCACATTGTCAGTCCATGGCCTCTAAACTAGTGTTTGACCCGAGCCAAAAAACAAAAAAAGTGCAATGGGTGTAAAAGTACTTGCTCTAAA
>NC_068984.1:16942848-16943852 GCF_001194135.2 Octopus bimaculoides
GCGCTCGTGAACGGGAGCCCATGGCCTTAAACAAGCCCAAGTGCCTTCAATTTGTTGCGTGTTATCTAACGAGTTAAACTCGACACTGTGGTTCGCCGTTCTATGTTGAAAGCTGTACCCCTCGATCTCCGGAATATGAGAATACGCCCTCTACAGGTCACTAAATATTGTGGTACCTGGCAGGACGGAGTGGCGGATACATTCTTCAAGTGTTTCATGACAAAGCATATAGAAACACTTGTCTGGTCTCGCAACCTTCCTCGATCATACTTTCTCCTAGAGAAGACTGTCTTGTCTATCTCGACAATCTTCCCAGGACCACCTATTTGAACTGGGCTCATGAGCAAGTCATGTGTGCATACTTCTCGCACATAATTGTTATAATCCACAGCTGTATTGGGGCTCATCCGCAGTTCTTCTACACAATAACGGACTGTAGTCAGTTCCTTGACCCAAGAGTACAAGAAAAGGACTACAGTCCGCAGAGGAAGTGTGCTACCTTCCAGTCAAGTTTCCTTTCTAATGGAAACTTTAACAGAACAACCTCTGACAGTACACCGCCACATAATGTGATTACTTAAGGATTTTTTCGCCATTAAGTGCCCATTTACACATTTTTTTTGTTGCCGGTATGACACCCTCCTCTGTTAAGTACTCCACCGCATCCTCTTCCGTTTTTAATAAGCTATACAACTCGCCTAGACTAGCCATTTTCACAAAGTAATATAAAATATAAACAATTAAACACAAACAAACAAAATAAAATGAAAAAATAAGCAACAGAATATGAACAAATAGCAATTAAATTATACAACGAACAAAATAAAATGAAAAAATAAGCAACACGTGTTTACGAATATTCTAGATCATAGGAAATGTCAGAACTAATAGGGATTAATACCATATACACCGCCACAGCAGTAACTGTATTCAACTGAATAGAAGTCAGTGATTGGTTGAAATTATTGAAATAAGACAATTTTTTACATGAAATAACTGAGTAT
>NC_068984.1:16946663-16947649 GCF_001194135.2 Octopus bimaculoides
ATAGTGTAATTATCTCGGGCCAGGGTAAAGACTTGCAGCTGCCAATAAGAATACGTGCATTCTTCTGGCAGCAAGTTTAATACCTTCCATAAATTGGAATCTAGAGAGTTATTGTTTTTAGTAACAGGTACAGATGTCTGGACGAATGACTACTCTTTTCACTGATCCCCACAATCTCTATTGTCTGAGTGTGCACCAACGAGTTTGTAGAAAGTACAAAATTTTTACTTTGGCTGACCTGAAAGTGAGTATACCCAAGATCTCCAAGAGAATTGTATGCAGCCCAAGAATCACTATATATTATGGACCCTTGGCGTATGTGGGGGGTAATTAACGGAATCTCGCCTTTCCTCTTTACCACACTCAGATGAAGGAGGTATCAAAAATTACTTTTTTGTTTCGCGTTCTATTCTACCGAAAAGCCCGATGGTTTTTACAAGTCTTCCACGATTATATTTTCTCTTTACAATAACCGTCTCATCAATTTCCACTTCGACTCCTGGCCCACCGATATGATCCTGGTGATTCTCTATCCAATGCCTGAAAAGAAAGATCGGCACTGTCATGGTATTAGCTGTCAGAAGTGAAAGTAGAAAAATCTGCTAGTGAGCTATTTGTTTGCCTGTTGGTTTGAGTTGATACTTTGGCTACTGACTCGCCGGAGCGATCTCTATCTATCTAACTATCAATCACTCGTCCACCTTCTTAGAAAACACAAATTTAATATAAAAATATATTTTCTGAAATTGCAAATTATTTAAAATATAAAAATATAATTTTCAACAGAGAGAATTTATCAAAATAGAAAACAAATGAAGTTTGAAGTTAAGTTTAAAAATAAATGTGATACTTATGCTCCGTAGATACTTACACTCTGTAATGTTTCAAACGCATGGATATAGGTGTCGAATTTGTTCCAATAACTTCTCGAAGATTTCGTCCTTAAATTCATAACGCCACATGAATTCAATCAGATGCGACTGCAG
>NC_068984.1:16948458-16948911 GCF_001194135.2 Octopus bimaculoides
ATAATATATCTATAATTTGTTCACATTTCAATGTACTATTTTCTAGAAATATCGCGGTGATTAATTCCATTTACACTGGGATATGCAGAAGTCATAGTGAAAATCCGAAAGTGAAAAACCTTCAACTAATTTTTTCACGTGTTGATTTCAAAGTGAACAACTTTGAATTACGCGCGCTGGTGGGGCTGATGGGTGTATCTGATTTGGTTGTTATTTCTAGCATGTAAATAGCCTGCTTGGGAAGTGGGAGGGGTTGAAATTTTGAATTTGAGATTTTGGCACTATCACGCTATTAGCTGTCAGAAGTGAAAGTGGTCGCTGTCTGTCTGCCTGTCTGCCTGCTGAGCTATCTGTGTGTCCGTCTGTCTGTCTGCCTGCTGGTTTGAGTTGATACTTTGGCTTACTTACTTACTGATATCTATCTACTATGTATCTATCTATCAATTATTAGAA
>NC_068984.1:16949460-16981410 GCF_001194135.2 Octopus bimaculoides
ATTATTGTTGTTCCTGGTAATATCCGCTCTTGTAGAATCGGAATCTCCATAGCCTAAAACGTGGGATTCCGTTAAAAAAAAAAAATAAGGGGGGGAAAGATTCAGATTACATATAGTCCATCTGGACCGCGAGGGTCCAGACTAGTCATTTTCACAAAGTAATATAAAATAATATAAAATACAAACAATTAAATACAAGAAAAAAATTAAGGTGTTCACACACAGTGTAAACAAAATAAAATGAAAAAATAAGCAAGAAAAAATGAACAAATAGCTATTAAATTATACAACGAACAAAATAAAATGAAAAAATAAGCAACACACGTGTTTACGAACAGTCTAGCCCATAGGAAATGACAGAATAGGGATTAATACCATATACACCGTTACAGCAGTAACTGTATTCAACTGAATAGACGTCAGTGATTGGTTGAAATTATCCGAAATAAGACAATTTTTTAACGTGAAATAACTTCGAATACAAAATTTTTTTATCTGTTCTATAACACAAAATATACAAGTATACGAAGTTTGAAAGTGTTTCGGTACCAAAAACACTACATAAAACATAAATGAAAAGTGGTGCCCGTCAATTCAGAAAGACCCCTTACCTTTCGCCCCAGAAAAACATCAATACATGTCAAACCATGTGTCTTTCCTCACTGACACAGACTCCATGCATTCTCGGTGCGAGCATCGCCAGTACATATTCCCACCACGTCTTTTTGTATTCATAACATGCTTCTTCCTTTTACATAATTTTCTTTGGGGTAAAACACCCGTTTCTTGTGGGTACGACACAGCATCCTCCTCCGTCCTCAGTGTCCCCATCATAGAAGCGAGGTTGCCGGAGCTTGCTGCCATAGTCGAACAAACTTTAAAATTATTCACTTTCGGAAAGTTATGATGAAACAAAGTTGGGCGGGTGGGTGAATCACACATGTGGAGGTATACCCGAAAAAGTACACAGGAATATGTTGAGACGAATCATCTTTTACAAACTTTTCAAAAATCTCATTGTGGGTAAATTTCCGCAATATGATTTATAAAGGTCTTATAATTTTCCCAAGATTTATCGCATTTCATGTGGTAGAATTCTCTGTACACGGCCTCCTCCACGTGCAACCATCTCATGTTCCCGCTCGATCCGGATTTATATTTCAGTTTACTTTTTATTCGGGAGCAATATGCCTCCACATGATTGGTAGTTGCACCACTCTCTGGGTCCACAAAATTCCGAGAGTGGTCCACAGTATTGTGGATATAGCCAAGTCTTTGGAGTTCACGGTAACTGGCCCACTCATCTGTAAATATAATGGACCCTTGTACTACATTTTCCATTATGACCGCCTCCACTGTCTCTGCCTTTGTATCTGGAATGTGTTGCATGTATCCTATCTTCTGAGTGTTGTCGTAGAATCCAACAACCCAGAATGACTGTTCAACATGTTCAACTTGATTGTTGTCTTTGAACATTAAACATTTCTTTACTTCTACAACATGATTTGGGCCACCCAATTTCTTTCTGTTTCTTATTAATATTTTCGAACATATTTCGCGGCAATACTGATACCATTGAATGGCCGTACACTTGCTGACATTGTTCATGGACATTGAGCTTGATACTGGCATTTCGCAGATGAAATCTAATATTATGCTAAAAATTTTGAAGACTGGCAACTGACTTCTTTCTAGAAATGTATTCTTCCGAATTGAGACAGTTTTCTTGCACTTGCGGCATCTCCAAGTAACGCCGTCTGTTGCACGCTGGAAGGGTAATACGGACATTTCATTACGGCATGAACATCTCTTATCTTGTGAAATTAATTTATTCTCCTGTAAATACTGCACAAAATAATCTTTGGACAGTAGTTTCATCATCTCAAACCTTGGACTATCCATTTTCAGTAATAAGAATTAAAAATTTGTTTAAAAAAAGTTTAAAAGTTTCATGTATAATGAAATTATTGTTTCGACTTCCGCGATATAACACCTCCGAATTTCTTTTCAATTGTGGCGACGTATCACGAATTTTCCCGCCGATGTACCAGAATTAATTTCTATTCCAAAGAGGGGGAGGTATTCTATGAACTTGTCATTACAATGTATTACCTCGTTGCATTAAGAGATTTATAAGAATAAGCTGACTTCTTAAGTCTCCCCAAGTTCAAGATGGGAGCAGGGCTGATTAGAAATGTAAAACCCCTGTTTTATTGTTTGACCGCATTTAGTGCACACACAAAAACAGAGAGAGGAGTTGATCAAAAGAATACGAATAAAATTGTAACTGAGTACATTTTCGTAATTTGCATAAATTAATTTGCATAATTAACGAAGTTTTCAGTACGAGTTATTTGGCATCAAAGTTTAAATAGATATGCAAAATAGAGATTTAGAAAAGAAAAAAAAATCAGAAGTCTTAATTTGCCCTGCATACGCACAACATTACAGTTCTACAATTGATATTACGACAAAACTTTTATTTTCGTCTTCGTGATGGGCGGATTTACAAACCTGGTTTTAGATAAAATAAATAAATATATAAATAAATCAATAAAATCCCTCAAGATTTGCGGATTTTACTAAATTCTTCAGAAATCGCACAAATTAAAAAACCCTCAAATTTGAGAATTTTAGCGTGTGGTTATGTGTTTTTTTTTTTATCTTTCATAAATCCTAAAGTAAAATGAAAAGGATTTTTTTTTTCTAACAATAATTTGCCCATACTTTATTGTGTTGATAAATAATTATTCTGAGTATAGATTAAAATTGAGAAAAATCGAAATTCAATGCGTTGTTAATCTGAGGAAAAAGTACTTTCCAGGCATTTAGCTGTTATTTCTAGCATACCGAACTTTCTGGCGAGGGCTTTATTATTTTCGTCTGCAGTTTCAGGAGTAATGTACGCATGCACAAAAGAACTTATACACTACATAAAACATTTGGTTTCGTAAGGGGTGGAGAGCAATGGAGGATGTTTTCTAAAAGTTAAAATTCAAAAACATTTTTTGTTTTCAAACTGGTCATCTACGTATATTATTAATAAAATGTCGGAAAAAAATGAAAAATAAAAAAATGGTGGAGAATTAAAATTTTGAAAACTTCTTTTTTTTTTGCAAAATCGTAATCCACGATATCGTAAACATTTGTTTGGTCTGTTGAAAACTGACAGACGAAACAAAAATGTTGTAAAAATACGGAGATCCTTTGAATAATACGGCGAAGAAGGATATTTAGTAAAAGAACTGTTGCGTCTAAAAAATTGTAAAACCGCGGGAGAAAAAAATTATTTACTACCGAAATCGAGCTGGGTGTGAAACTATAAATTTACCTTTTTTTCTTCAACGTTTTTTTTTAATGTTACCATCTCAATTAATTTCCTAATATATCGCAAATGCGTTTTTCATTAACCAAACAAAATTTTGCAGAACTTAGAAATTCACTCATAGAATGTAAATTCACAATCCTCACAGAAAGACATATTCCTTCAACTTTAAAAACCGAATAAAATTATAAATAATTGATCGGAAATCCCTAAGCATCTATGTGATTGGCCTTATTATATACGTCATAAAAATACTGTCCAGTAATTGTGAACAGGACGGCATTGTTCGATCTGGTAAAAGATTCGATTTCAGACCGAGCGGTGCCACACCATTAAAA
Source organism: Octopus bimaculoides (assembly GCF_001194135.2). NCBI lineage: Eukaryota > Metazoa > Mollusca > Cephalopoda > Octopoda > Octopodidae > Octopus > Octopus bimaculoides. The sequence goes on from NC_068984.1 coordinate 16,953,124, forward strand.
ACTTTCAGTGGCGTACTGTCACTACCATCGATTTCGTTTATATGACAGGTACTATATTTTATCGAACCCGAAGAGGTGAAAGTCAAAGTTACCTCTTTTACTTTTTTACTTGTTTCAGTCATTTGACTGCGGCCATGCTGGAGCACCGCCTTTAGTCGAGCTAATCGACCCCAGGACTTATTCTTTGTAAGCCTAGTACTTATTCTATCGGTCTCTTTTGGGACGTAAACACACAAGCATCGGTTGTCACGCGATGGTGGGGGGGGGGACAAACACATACATATATATGACAGGCTTCTTTCAGTTTCCGTCTACCAAATCCACTCACGAGGCTTTGGTCGGCCCGAGGCTATAGTAGAAGACACTGGCACAAGGTGCCACGCAGTGGGACTGAACCCAGAACCATGTGGTTCATAAGCAAACTACTTTATTTCATTACCACACTGCCACTCCAGCGCCTATGTAGATTCGAACGTTAAGAACCGGAACAACTACTGCAAGATAGTTTTGCCGATTGTAAAAGAGATTGGTGGAGGAAATTTTTGTCAAAGAAAGCATTCGCTATTTTGATTTATTCGGTAATCCTTTCAATACATAATAACGTACTTGATCGATCCAATTAGCTTCGAAATCCAATTATCCATTCTGAAATCGACGATTTGGATGACTATCATTACGGTATTCTTTCGAAAGAATACCATTATTAATATCAAAGAGCGTTAAGAGTGACAACGTAGACTTTCCTGCTTTTGTTTACGTAGTCATCGTGTCTTCCTTTAAAAATAATACGATCAGATTTTAATATTTAAAGAACGAAAATATTCGACGATGAACTTAAATGGCTGGGACTCACGATTCACAATAGAGCCTAAACAACGTTATAACGACACATAAATAGTTACTAGGGTTATAATATACGATGTTTTTTTTAAAATTTGTTGCCTGATAAGAGTTTATTAATTATGAACTTCAAAATTCAAATAATTTCTGAAATAGCATCGATATTACCCATTAAAAGGGAAAAAAATATCGATTAACATCTTAAAGTACTGGCCGAAACGAACAAAATACAAAAAATAACAATAGTTTCACATAACCCAAAAGATTAGTAGAGACTTTCGAAATACAAATCATATTTATTCGCAAATTATTTCTAGTATACTTAAAATACATTAAAATATAATTTTAAAATCGGGTGATTAGTATGCTTTAAATATATTAAAACAAACTCCTTTCCCAGCTGCGCCCGCATAGCTCAGTCGGTAGAGCATCAGACTTTTAAGACTCTTTCTAAGAAGGAATCTGAGGGTCGTGGGTTCGAGTCCCCCTGTGGGCGAAGGCAGTTTTTTTTTTCTTTTCTTTTTAATACAGTAAATTTCATTTCGGATTATTTAAGTTGATAAATATACATAAGGAAACAACTCAGGATTAGTTTGTTTGGTTTTTCTCCATTCTTTCTGATTTTCTTTTATCAGTTATCCTCTTTTAGTTCCGAACTACTAACAGCCCATGCTTCTGTTCTGAAAAAAGAAAATCTTTAATCATTGGATGATGAACAAGAAACGGCGAAATTCTATATTTTGTTGGTGAAATAGTACTATTTCAGCTGTAGCAAACAACGAGGGACTAGCTCTATTTTCAACTGAATCTACCATTATATGTTAAAATGGTGTCAGTCGAAATGTTAATAGCCGACAAGCCAGTGTTATACTATTACGCACTCGTTGCCACTGGCTCAGGAACAAAATTTGCTGATGGGGTGCAAACCCAGGTCCAAAATTTTTTACAAACAAGGTCTTGTTTTTTTTTTTGTTCTGTTATTTATTTTTGTGATTTGTTCTTTGGGAAGGAACTTAACTTCAAGCTATTTTTCAAGCTATTTTTTACTCATCACTTTTTTATTCACTGTTTTGTAATCCTGAGAAAAATAAGTAGGGTTGCAAATTTTGGTTCTGCACTCCGTAAAAATTCTAGGGGGTGCGGCTTGCACCACCTGCACCCCCTATTCCCGGGCCCCGTTGCATATAATTGATATCGTTCCTAATTGGCAACATATTTCATGACTATATAAAAATTTGGTTTGAGTAATGAAAAATTTCCTGTTACAACAAATTATAGCTAGATGTTAAAAATATCTAAAAGCTAATCTGGGCAGTGCGTTGGTAAATTAAATTGATTTCATGGATATTTTGACATTTCTTCTTTTCTAGGGCCCCATGAAAATGAAGGCATTTGCTTTTCATGATGACCAAAAAGTGCAATAGTTTTTATGGGAGAAAGGTGAAAACTTTACCAATTTGTTTAAATATAAATGAGGAACAAGACTAATATCTTTAATTAGTTTCTCATCAGTTTCAGTTCAAATTCATAGCGACAGTAGATTTTGAATAAAATGCTCTGTGCATATATCACAGTGATAGTTCTTCCTAGTTGGCACTCAAATGCTCTTAGTTTCATGCAATGTATGTTATACGTCCAGTAATACAGGTGCTTGATGACTTTCACAAGAGATAATCTTCTTAGGAAAATAGTGTTCGCAATGAATATTTCTTGCGACAGAGCTCTCTTTGTAATTGGGGCTTATCATTTTAACTCCTCTTTTAGCATTTGATATATAGCTGGCTGCCTTATTTCACGTTAAATCTTGATCACAAAATATTTGGTTAGTCAAACTTAAATAATGAAAACTTCACACTACACGGTTTATTGTGTCTAGCCGACACTCTGCTGTTTGTTATCTCACTTTTGTTTCCTAATGATTGCGTTTTGTTGGAGAACACTTTCAAGGTTTGAGCCTGGAAAACGTTTATTTCTGGCAAGGTAAAGATTTTCACTTACTTGGGACATAGGAACGAGGAGCTGATATTTTCATATCAAGTCGAATAGAAATGCTCAGTAATAAATACTCTACTTTATTTTCATCAATTAATACATTCCTATATTACAACCCATTGATTAAAAATAAAAAATTCCCTTTTTCGCTATAGAAAACAAGGAAAACAAGGAAGCTGGTCTTCGTCCCGGTTTTGAAGACTGGGCTTCGAGAACCATTTTCGAAATAGAATTATTTCACATTCTCTCGAAAGTTTATAAAGTCTTATATTAACCACTATTTTCCAATTAATATTTCAGTCAATTAAAAACTTTTCTTTTATGTGAGTGGTCAGATTCCTCTTCATCATACACCAAACTCAATAGCGTGGGTTATCAGCGTCAGGGCTAAGGCAAGTGCTGTAGACAGGGCGCACTATTCTATTTATTTATTCTACTTTATTTGTATTCTCTTTGATGATTTTTCACTCAGGTTTAAATATTCATGTTGCACTGCTCAGATGAAAGAGTCAAATTTATGAAGGGAGGTAATCAGCAAGCACTTGGTACAAAATGGCTGATTCACGACGTTGTTATGCGGCACTCTTGAATGGTTTAGCTAGAAGAAACTATTTTGGTGAAAAAGAATTAAGCAATGGAGTCTTGAAAGAACAAATATATCCCAAACTATCGGATGAGGAATTTGAACATCTTGTCACAAAATGTACAGCTCTTATAAAGGTAAAAACTACACACAATCTTTAAGACACACCCCTTCAAATCAGCTGATATCCCTTCAATTATATTACAGTTATAATTTCTAAAAACTTTTATTCATAAATTTATTGACATAAAAGCCCTTCGAATGACTTTCTGTTTAATGTGGTAACCCTCTGCTATCGTATATTATTTTCTTTATCATCATTTAGCGTAGGTTAGCGTAGCCACATTGTTAGATAGTTGTCCAATATAATTTATCCCTTACTTCATTCAAACATGACTTCTACTCTCTCAATTTCGACTGGAAAGTAGACAGTTTGCTAAGTAGCTAGAAAAAGCAGCCATCCAAGTAGAAGTACTATCATTCAAAATAAATGGGTGATTTGAGAATGAGCACTGGTATGGATAAGCAAGCCAAAACTCGCTTCTAATACACCTATCATCAAGTATTGCAGAATTCTCTAACTGCAAAAGGCTATTTTCGTTGATATGAGTACTAGAGAATACGTTGTTATTCTACACAACTATTCTTACTGCTTATAATATAGAACTGTATTTTTCTGTAATTCGGTACCTTTGTTTTAATATCGACGGATTCGCTGGTAAATACCATGGTTGAGGTCCTATGTAATCGGCGCTTCGTATGAGTTTGGAATGCTCATTTTGTGTCTTTCAAAGATTTTATTTCGAATTTTAATATTATCAAGAAAACTGAAATATATCCTCTTCAAATTTCTATTTATTCCATTTACAAAATTATGTTTGAAATCGTACAACTTTTGATCATTTCACTTTGATAAAAAAATAATTAAAAAAAGTAGCATGTTTGAATCAACATTGGTATGTATAACAACTAGCAGAACATTCTACATTTTGAAATGTTCTTATTTCTATTTTGAATTTTAATATCATTTTTGGTAATTTGAGAAATTTGATAGAAAACACTGGAAGTATAACTACAGTTCAGTATCCCTTGACATTGTTTCCTCATAACAAATATTGTATGTATGTTTTTTTTAATGAAATTTTGCAGAGATCGTTTTCAAAGGTGTGGATTGCAATTATTTTGATAACATTAAAATTAGAAGGAGGGGATGTTTCGGATTATTCTATTCCCTCATTGTTTTCTTATAACTCTCTTTAAAATGCATATTTTTAAATGGCATTTTGCAGAAATACATAATGTTGGTGCTTCAAACATACATCTGAAAAAAAAAAGTGGAAAATGTTTAAGTTCCAGAACGATCCAAAGGAATGATCCAAAACTCCTCCTTAAAGCGTTTTTTCCCTAAATTTTATCAATCTATACCAGTAGTCCTCAACCGTGGTCCATATGACCCCCTGAGAATCCACGTAAGATTTTTTAGGTCTATGCAAGCAAATTAGTAAGTTTTGGGGGTCTATGCAAGCAAAATATTTTAAAAGACCGTAAAAAATTTTGCTTTAGATGTATTAGTGTAAGAAATAGCTTAGTTTCTTTCTCAAACGTTTTACGTAGTTCAAACTATATAAGTGAATATGGAGGAGGGGGGGGGGGAAACAGGTACTTTGAAAGACGCATCTATAAAACTAGTTTTTAAATATTGAATGGCTATGAGGGTCCAGTAATGTAAAATAGTAATCAAAAGGATCCAGCATCATCATCATTGTTTAACGTATGCTTTCATGCTGGCATGGGTTGGACGGTTTGACTGAGGACTGGCAAGCCAGGAGGCTGCACCAGGCTCCAATCTGATTTGGCAAGGTTTCTACAACTGGATGCCCTTCCTAATGCCAACCACTCCGAGAGTGTAGTGGGTACTTTTTACGTGCCACCATCATGAGGGCCAGTCAGGTGGCACTGGCATCGACCATGCTTGAACAATGCATTTTGTGTGCCACTGGCATAGGAACCAGTTTGTTGGGACTGGCATCGACCACACTCGAATGGTACTTTTTACGCGCCAGTCTAACAGTACTGGCATCGCCCACGACAATGATTTCACTTCACTCAACAGTTAAAAAAAATGGCTGAGAACCATGGATCTGTATCATAAAAACTTATTGCTGCAAAATTTCACCAATCTGTAGATATGTTCAAAAGTGTGAGGTAACATTATATTCTAGTCCAAGAAAAAAAAAACCAACAGTGAAAGAAGACTGTCCCATGGGCAGCCTTCAATATTTTTCATTGGTGGTGCTCCAGCATGTCTACAGTATTTGGGCTGAAATGTACGAAAGAATAAAGAGCGGATAAAATATTTTTACTAATTTTTAGGTGCAAAAAATGGAGGTTGCATTATATTTGAGATAGCATTTTCCTCATAAAATATGATTTTTTTTTCAAACGTTTATAAAATGTCGTTTTTTTTTTCCTCATTAGGGTTGTTGACAGCATAACTCTCACACTTGTTACATTATGTTAAAAATTTTGATTATGTATTCGATTTCATCCCATTCTTTTATCTATTTGTTTATTTGTTTCAGTCATTTGACTGTGGCCATGCTGGAGCACCACCTTAAAGAAATTGGCCCCAGAACTTATTCTTTGTAAGCCTAGCACTTATTCTATTGGTCTCTTTTTTCCAAACTGTTAAGTTATGGGAACCTAAACACACCAGCATCAGTTGTCAAGCAATGGAGTGGGGACAAACACACACACACACACACAAATATATATATATACACAAACACCCACATACATGACAGGCTTCTTTCAGTTTCTGTCTACCAATTCCATTCACAATGCTTTGGTCAGCCCGAACCCGGAAGCAAGCTTCTTACCACATAGCCATACTGCAATACAGCACCTGCTTAATGTTTTTAAAAGCAGTACACTCGAACGCATCTTATGACACATAGAATATTATAGTAGATATGATCATCAATTGTTTAATGTCCACTTCATGTTTTTATGAGCTGGATAGAGTTTATTGAGGTAGATTTTTACAAATGGAAACCCTTCTGGTTGCCAACCATCAACTGTTTCCAAGAAAAGTTTCACCATGGCCAGACATGTTTTTCACAGAAGACTAGAAACAAACAGCGTCATTTACAACCATCATATGATGTCAATACAAGGGCATACAGGCACGCATGTACATACATGCATACAGATGACAAGCGTCTTCCAGGTTTTTGTAACTCTCCTTAGAATTGTAATTAATTTGAATCCTATTTTCTGTATATAAAATTCAGGCATATTTAGACTTTATTATGCTGATGAAATCAGAATGACTGAAATATGTCCACAGTCGTCTCTTGTCCGCAAAGATCACTGTTTGCCTTTCATGTAAATTGAGAAATTTATTCTGAAATACTTGAAATTATCTGCCCTTTTCTCTGAGAGTTGCTACCAATTGCTGCTACTAGGTTTTTGTTTTCTATCTCTAACTCAGAGAAATTTTAATAAATCAAAAATTTTACAGACAGCATTCAGTACATCACCCTTTAATTTAAGTATAAAATGTATTATTTGATACATTTCGAAATAAATCTTTTAATATTGGAGTAACAATAAATTGTAATTTGTTTCTTAGTAGTTCCAGCCTTTTTTATGCTGTATGAATATCACAGAAGAACATTTAAATGGAGTTAAGTCAAAAAGAATCTCTACACAAGTGCTCAACCTGCTAGAAATAACACTCTCATGTTTTATAAAAAAAGATAAATTGAACAATGTAGTTCTAGATATATAAAGAGATGGGATGATCATGACTTGGAATGTATTTGATCACTGGGCCTTTCAGTCAGAGCTGACTTGGGAGCCATACAAGCAACAACTAAAAAGGGACACAGGCATGGCTGTGTGGTAAGAAGCTTGCTTCCCAACCACATGGTTCCGGGTTCAGTTCCACTGTGAGGCACATTGGGTATCTTCTACTATAGCCTCTGGCCAACCAAAGCCTTGTAAGAGGATTCGGTAGATGGAAAGTGAAAGAAGCCCATTATATATACATTACACACATACACACACAAGCAAAAAATGTTAAGGTGAGAAAAAAATAGTAAAGGTAGAGTAATATGCTTTTATTATAGCTGCAAAATTTTCTCAAATTTTTGTGATATATATATATATATATATATATATATATATATATATATATATATATATATATATATATATATATATATATATTCAGGGTGTCAACAAAGTCTGGGTACATGAGGATTAACACATACTTTAAGAAATTATTATTTCTTATATTTAATTGTTTATGTTATGATTTTATTTACTCCATGTACCCAGACCTTGTGGACACCCTGTATATGCATACATACATACATAAATGTGTGTATCTTTGTATGTGTGTGCCCATCCCTGCTTGACAACTGGTGTTGGTTTGTTTATTTCCCCATAACTTTGCAGCCTGGCAAAAAGCAACTGGTAGAATAAGTACCAGACTGCAGCCCAATGTCTGAAACAAGTAAAAAATAAAAGATTATAACATTGATGTAGGTAATAATGGAATGTGGGAAATAAAGTAGAATTATGGAGGAGGTACAGAACTAAAATTCTAATTGTTAACCATTATGTTAGCCATTTTCTCTGATATTGTTTCGTTACATTTTTTTCCATACATTTCTATTCTTTTTATGAAGAGTATGGTTGCCGTTGACATGGATTTCAATCAACTGGAAGCTTTCTTGACATCTCAAATTAAAAAGGCTGATAGTGGAATGAATGAAGAACGAGCTAATGCTGTCCGTAAGTTCTGGAAGAATCAAAGGAACAAAATTCATGACGTTCAAGTTCAACAAACACAATGGAACAGTTGTTTGAAGCAAATGTCTTGGAGAATTGATTTAAAATCTCAAGCAAGACACATTGAACAAATTGATAAACCTACAGCCATTGTAGAATTAATGGTTTCAAGTAATTCACAGACCACAGATGATGAAAGTAAAAAGGTAAATTGTCATTCAATATATTATTAGACTATGTTGAATAAACTGCTGTTGGTAATTGAAATATGAGAATAAATAAGACTAAAGTCTCTGAGTGGATTTGGTAGAAGGAAACTAAAAGAAGCTCCCATCATACATATATGTGTATATATTTGTGTGTTTGTGTCTGTGTTTGTCCCCCACTACCATCACTTGACAACCAATTTTGGTATGTTTAAGTCCCCGTAACTTAGCGGTTCAGTAACAGAGACTGATAGAATAAGTACTGGGCTTACAAAGAATAAGTCCTGGGGTTGATTTGTTCAACTAAAACCCCTTAACCCATTCGTTACCGTATTTATTTTGAGATGCTCTGTGTTTCTTTCAATTAATTTCAAATATAACAAAGAATTTAGTAAAAATAACTTAGATATCATTAAGTTAGGGATAAAAACATAAATCGTGACTAAAGTTTGGTGGAAGATTTAATTCAAAACTTATGAAAAGAAAACATTTGTACTACAGAGCCAGAGGCGGTTTCAGCCGGTTTGGTATTGAAAGGGTTAAGGTGGTGCTCCAATATGGCTGTGGTCAAATGACTGATGCAAGTAAAAGAACAAAAGAAAAGAATGAAAGAATATTTCTGGCATGTATTATTATTAGCTCTGATCAAGTAGAACTATGATTCTTGATGTTCTAACAGCTGTCAGTATTTTTTAGGAGCATAATGTATATATTGTCATTACTTTGAAAAAACTTTTCATATTTTCAGCATCTGTTTGAAAAACATTCACGTAAAAACAAGATTCTAATATATTTAATTCATTTTCCAGGCTAAAGTATTTCATTTTGAAATGGATGACAAGAAATTAGACCAAGTTCTAAGCAATCTACACGAGATCAAAGAACAGATTTCCAATCACAGTCAGCAATAATTATATTTAATTAAAAGAACTTAATTTTGATAAGACTTTGTTTATATTTGTTGTAAAATAACCAATCATTTGTATATTTCCCTCATTCATTAGAAACAATTTATTCCATCATCCTTGAGTTTTGTTATCTTTTCAATTTGTTTTTTGTAACATTTCTTTGTATCTATCATCATTAAATAACAACCAAAAAACTATTGACAGCTGAAGCTGTTCTGTTTTCTTTTTAAGAAGAAAATTAGGAGTTTATTTTCTCAATGATTGATTGTGCAATTGTTATTGAAATGAAAGTACTCAAGAAGAATTACTGAGTGAAAGAACAGTTGTGGACAAATTCCAAGTTTCTAAAAATATTTCTGACAAAAATCTGTTCAGATATCATGGACAACACATAAAAATGCAACTACTTCTTGAATTATTATATATTCTTTTATGTTTGTTTAGAGGGTTAGTACTGAAATAAATAGGTAACATTAAAAAGTACATTGTATATCTTTTATATACTTATATCTGGACTGTTTAGGAAAGGGAAGTCCTGACTAAAAGAAAATCTAGTATAGAAATTTGAACTTGTGTAACCTTCCACTTAATACCTTTATGATTGCATTTCACTCAATAAACTTTATTATTTGCAAAGGAAGATTAAGTAGACATTGTGAAAGTAAGCTGAATTTGAATTTTGGTGAAGCTCCTCACATACTTTGGATTTCAACGAAGCTCCTCTCACACTAAACTGTAGCATACTGCTGTTGTAAACAATAATAATACTGCAAAGTTGACAACTGATTTACTAATTTGCAGTTCTGAATTCAAGTCCTTTTGCAGGCCTGGGAAAACATTCCTCTGTGTTCTTTATAGGGAAGATAGGATTTTCAATGGGGCATCAATGATCCAAGTAGTTACAGTGGAAGACACTTAACCAAGGTACCAAGCAGTGGAACTGAACTCAGAACCATGTGGTTGATAAACAAACTTTTTACCACATAACCATGCCTGATAAAGCAAAACAAAAAAGAAAACAAATAATAACTCATACACACAAATCTTATTTTATTTTTAAATGGTCATAATGACCATCCTCATTAAGTCATTGGTATAGTTTGGAAGACTTTTGGGATTTTCATGTAATATATTAAAAACAAGTTAGCTTGGTAGAATTCACTTCTCTCACAGTTATTCACAACAGCAAATTTATAAAAAAGGTTCATCGATTCATTGTATGTTTGTTATTGCATGTTAGCATAGGTGAAATTAATATATTGTTGAAGCTGACAATTTTTGATGAGAAATTAGAATATCATTGCTTTGTAGATTACTATTTCAGAGAAGCAGAGATATAAAAACATACACACTTCATCATCATCATTTTAATGTCCTCTCTTGTATTCTCACATGGGTCGGATGGAATTTGTTGATAATTTTCCCTTGTCACCAGTTTCCAAGCAAGCCGATATTTCCCCATGACCAGACATATTTTCACAGGGAGTGGTTGGCGTTAGGAAGAGCATCCAGCTGTAGAAACTCTGCCAGATCAGATTGGAGCCTGGTGCAGCCATCCGGTTCACCAGTCCTCAGTCAAATCGTCCAACCCATGCTAGCATGGAAAGCGGACGTTAAATGATGATGATGATGATTGGAAACAATGAACACTGCTTGTATGATGGTGACACTCATTTACAACAATCACAATTCATATACATATGCATATACATTAAGAAAGGCATCTAGCTGTGGAAATAATCCAGGCTGGATCCATCACTGATATTTTAATTATTTTTTTTTAACTAAACAGTTTGAAACTTGGTATGCTGGTGCAATTTCTCGCACTGAACACGGTTTACTTTCAACATTTTTGAGAAAATTTCATATTTTAAAAGTTATTTCATGTTGAAGTTGTCATATTTGGATAATTTTAACCAATCAACAATGTGTATTCAGTTGAAGAAAGCTACTGCTGTTTGTGATAGTAATCGAAGAGGAACAACTTCCAGGTCATCTCCACTAAATGTCACCACTCTGCTCTATTTGTATGTCAAGCGAAGGGAAAGTGTTGCTCCTTGGTCATAGCTGACACAAAAGAGAAGCTTTTGGCCACAAGAAAGACGATGCCACCTTTATCTATTCTTTACTCTTTTCCTCTCTACTGGCAGACAGCCACTTATACACTATCAACTACCAAACAGTGAATGAACTTGTCACTACCACTACAACTACTACATCTCTAACTACATGACAGACAAACAAATAACTATATGTAAATAATATTTCTTCCTTCTTGGTGTTGATTCTTTGATGTTTACTGGTTACTCCAATGCGAGAACCCCCAAAAAATAAAAGCGTGTAATATGCAACACAGGCAGTAGCTTTCTTCAACAACTTTAAACATGAAATAACTTCTAAAACATGAAATTTTGTCAAAAATGTTGAAAGTAAACCATGTTCAGCATGAGATATTACACCAGTATACGAAGTTTCAAACTGTTTAATTAAAGAAAAATCTGTGATCAAAACTGAACAGATCCATAACGCCGAAGCTCGATGCAGTCCTCTGGTTTGCCAGCTCATGTTGAACAGTTCAATCCATGCCACAATGGAAGACATGTTAAAAAGATGCTTGCTCAAGGTTCTGCATAGTGAGACAGAACTTGAAGTATGTAACTGGAAAGTGAACATCTCAACCACACAGCTATACCCACAAAAACTTTTAGTGCCCCCCCCCCACTGCTGGTGGCATGTAAAAAGCACCATACAAGCATGGTTGATGCCAGTGCCACATGACTAGCCTCTGTGCCGGTGGCACGTAAAAAGCACCCACTACACCCTCAGAGTAGTTGGCATTAGGAAAGGTATCCAGCTGTAGAAACCTTGCCAGATCAGACTGGAGCCTGGTGCAGCCTCCTGGCTTGCCAGTCCTCAGTCAAACCGTCCAACCCATGCCAGCATGGAAAAACAGACGCTAAATGATGATGATGGAGATTGGAGGTTGTAACTTTCATGCCTTTGCAATAGAAGATAAGCAAAGTTAAATATGAACCCATTTTGCTTGGAACTTATCTCCATTTTATGACACTTGCTTGAGTAATCAACCCTTTAAGTATATCTCTTATCTTGCTTCCGTCATTAGACTGTGGCCATGCTGGAGCACTGCCTTGAAGAATTTTTAGTCAAAGGAATTGACCCAGTACTTTCTTTCTTTTTTTGCTAAATCTGGTACTTATTCTATGGGTCTCTTTTGCTGAACCTCCAAGTAATGGGGACTTAAATACACTAACACTTGTTGTCAAGAAGTGGTAGGGGACAAACACACACACATATATATTTATATACAACAGGCTTCTTTCAGTTTCCATCAACTAAATCCACTCACAAGGCTTTGGTTTGCCTGAGGCTATAGTAGAAGACACTTGCCCTAGGTGCCACATAGCAGGACTGAACCTAGAGCCATGTGGTTGGGAAGCTAGCTTCTTATCATGTGGCCATGCCTAACTAATATTGAGAATGCTATGGACACTATGAAATTTGTGAAAATTAGCATTTCAGAATTGAAATTTTTATACTTTTCAAACATTCATATGACAATCAGATTCTCCAGGCCTACTTTGTTCATCACATGACCAAGAAATCTCAGGTACCTGGCCCTTATCTCATGAAGCGGTTTCCTATTTACTGCAGCTTGGGTCATTACTTCATTTGATATTTTGTCTGTTTAATGGAGAAGTGATGACATGAGCTGCAGGAAACAGGAAACTGCGCTGTGAGATAAAAGAGGGGTCAAGCAACTGACATTTCTTGGTCATGTGATGAAGAAATTGGGCCTAGAGAAGAATTTAACAATGACTGAAAAGATTGAAGGGAAAAGATGCAGAGGAAGGGTGATATGGATATCAAGCTTGATGAAATGGTGAGAAAAAAAGAGGCATTAAACATCAGGAAGGGGAACTGTTACAGAAAACAAAGATTACCTATGTCCTATGTTAAATGGACATAGCATCCAAAAGAAGGAGAATGACAATCAGAAATACTAATTGATTGCTTCCATTAAAATGGTTATTGACAACATGCATACATTAAAGATTAAATTCAATTACAATTCCTCATTGTTATCAGTTTAAAATGAAGGTATTAAAAAAAACCCCATCAAGCCAAGTTTGAGTTATTTGCCCTTCTTACTATTAGAATTGTCTTACTCAAATATAGCAGCAACAATTTCAAACTAAGCATAAATCTAACATGAATTTGTTTGTTAATATAATTTCAAAAATTACTTATTTTAAATTATTTTCGTATACTAAATGAAATTAAATTTCGTATTCATGCACTCATATGTAATCTAAATAGTAATTAAAAAAAATTAGTTCCTTTCCTTTCAGGCCTTGTCAAACCACTGGTGGACGAAAGCCTCATCATTGCCACTGCCAGTTAATCTATGCTGGTTGTAGACTTATCTGTTCATGATCACCAATTACAGATGGCCAAGATTAATCACTCAAATATAGATAGTCCTATATTTGGGTGATTAAACTTCACCACTGGTACCACAAAAATTAGTTTTAGTAAATCGTCCTTTCACATACTAGGAGAGTCTTTTTTTTTTAGTAATTTTATTAAAAAAATATATTTGATTTTTTTTTATTATTTTACAATTCACTTTACAGATCCAGAACCATATCGCAATTCTTTTTCAAATTGTTCTGCAGTAAATGTTCCATCTAAACGTTCACAGTCAGGATTGAACACTGAGTATGCACTGGGACCAGTTTTCTTTTTGGAACCAGTATTAGTATTTTTGTAAATAAAAATAAAAGCTGATACAATAAAATAAACAGCTCCAAATCCGATTTCAACAAAGAATCCCCATAAAATTAGCCACAGAATTATTTTGAGAATAAACAAAGCCCTTGAGATGGTTACATTTGTGGGGGGTTCTGCTTTCAGTTCAGATACAATATTTTCTTCATCATCTTCCAGTGGGATTGTAGACATGCTATTTTCATCAAGTGGTTTAGGAGGAAGGATCTGAAATGAAAATAAGTATTGAATTTTTAATTTAGAATTCTGTCTTCTCACCTCAAAGGCAAATGAGGATCAAAAGCATGGAACAACACTTGCAGAACTATGGAATAAAAAGCACTAGGAATAGTAGTATTGCCTGACACAGTAAATAAATGTAAAATAATAGACATTAACCTAAAGGGGTTAGAATTTACTAAGAAATAAAAATAGCCAAAAACTAATTTGGTGAATCTATATCATGGACAAATAGCTATTACAGTATATGTAATTTTAATAATTCTCCAAATGTGGTACATTTTCTATTGAATAATTAATCTGGATACTAAATTATCTGTCTCTACTGATTTAAAGTAGATAGATCTCTGATGTGTTTGACAATGGGGATTCAGTTGTTCAGTCAACTAATTTATATCTTTCAGATAATTCTCAAGCAATAACAGCACAAGATTGAACCTTTGATTTATAAGTATAATAGGCTTCAGCACAGTTTCTTTCTATCCAATTTCACTCCCAAGACTTGAGTTGACCTTAGGCTATAGTAAAAGAAACACTTGCTCAAGATATCTCATAGCACTCATGGTTATGATGCAAACTTCTTAATCAAATAAACATTCGATTGTATTCAGTATTTAGTTGATGTTGTATGTGGGTCTTAACTAGCCAGTTAGTAGGAAGGTAGTCCCAAAGTGAGATTATCTACCCATTGCAGTTGTATGTCAGGGACTGAAGAGAATTCTGTTCTTTGTGGAAGATAGCTGAGACCTTGATCCTGATTGCACTGGGTCATACTACCACAAGCTGTCCATATGATTATCTGTAGTGTCAGATTACGAGGGTGAGTCAAAAAGTAATGCCATTTTGTTTAGAACAGGTATAATTACCAACACAGGAATATGTATCATACATCAAAATGAAGCTGGTCCTCTGTGGATCACATACCTACTTCTCAACATAGTCACCATTTCTCTCAATAGCAATGTTCCACCTTTGAATGAGAGCATGTATCCTTGCCCCGTAAAATTCTGTTGACTGTTTTTTGAGCCACTTCTTCACTACAGTTTTCACTTCCTCGTCACTGGAATAATGTTTGCCTCTCAAACCCTCTTTCATGGGGCCGAAGAGATGATAGTTCAGTGACGAGGAAGTGAAAACTGTAGTGAAGAAGTGGCTCAGAGAACAGAATTTTACGGGACAGGGATATTTATTTACTGACAGCAAGCCACAGCAGAGAATCAGGCCCCTGAACTCACAAGGGCTCCGAGAAACAGCCCAGTATAATCAGGCTTTATGATGGCACCGGTTACTGCTTTTATAGTGTTCATTTTTCAGGTATCGTTTGTCAAGAAAGGTTTGAAGGCGAAGGTAAAGAATACGCACACCCGGTGTTTAGGGTTACTCCGAAAACGGGTGGTGTGCGTATTCTTTACTTCCGCTGGTTTGAATATCTTGATTATCTCTGCTCAATGTTATCGCCAATTCAATCACTTTGTTGGATTGGTAGACTATGCCTATGTCGTCTGTTGTGTTCAAATTTAAGGGATTTTACTTCAGAAATATCACTGCCCAGGATCATCACGTTGTTGTGCGAAGTTCCTCAGTGACCCCATAGGCGAAGTCATCTACGATTCAGTCATGCTGAACCGATAGAAAAGAAGTGAAAACGAAGAGGGATTCAAACCTGAGTCCCAGCGAGGACATCAGTCCTACTCCTGAATTCATATCGTCAAAAAACCACGAGTCAATGAAGAGTCTATTCGGTTCCTCGACTTGCTAGGAATAGCAGTCTATCTCAAAACTCAATACGTTGTGTTAACAATGTAAGGGCAGGTTGGATAATGCAGTCGAAGATAAATTAAATAAGATGATTACGGCTAGAATACCTTTGAATCATAGTTCTGTGAGCAGGATTGACTTAGAGCACCAACTATAGAAGTGGAGCTTCAGTTTTGTTGACAAAGCAAAACAGGGAGAAAAAATGCGCTAAAACACACAAAAATCACTTCCAATTTATTAAACACAAAGAAAGAAGGGCCAGAAATTAAGGTTAAATACATTTTAGCGACTTGAAATTTTGGGTGTCACCTTTTATGTTTTCCTTTATATATATATATATATATATATATATATATATTGCCACAACCACAACTTCAGCAGGTTTTCAAATATTGAAAAAGGAGTATATTTGGTTATATATATTATAAAAGGAGTGATGCAAAAACCGTTTATGTCATTATGGGAAGAAGGATAAAACCTGATAAAAATAATATGTACTTTAACCGGAAAAAAAATCATTTTACTTAAATACTTTTTAATTTAAAACATCTCTTTCTTCTCCAACAAAACACAAGACACTTATAATTAAAATAAAAGCCGGAAATCTTTACTAAATGATTTCTGTTTAGTAAAATACTCACTGTATTCCGAAATGCAACAAAACGTCTAGAAAGAGTGGTCGTACTGTCAAGAAGTGGATTTGTTTTGGTTTTTTCGTTTCTGAACTTAACCAGCCGCTCTTCGATCGATAGTTGTTCCATTTAAAGTTGTTGATGTCTGTTATAGAGTGATATTTCTATGTTCAGCTGCATAACCAAAGAATTTCGTTTACCTCAGCTAAATAATCCTCTTGGTGACTAGTTAAATGTGGAAAAAGAAAATCAAAAAATCAAAATCAGAACGAGATTTTCAACAGAAACGGTAACCTAAAGTTTCAACTCTTCACAACCTTTCAGGCAATGACGTGTCTTAAAATTACGGAGGAAACCTGTGGTTGTCTGACCTACTAAAAATAGCAGCCAAATAATCACTAAAATCACAGCCTACAGTAAAAAAAAAGTACATGTTGGTCACAGTAGATTTGGATACCAAAAAGATGGGATGACCAGGGCTTTAATCATGGGTTTACAATCAAAGTTGACCTGGAGTTAAATAATAACTTTATTTAATCAATAGATACTCAATAATAAATTGTTATAGTATTTTATTGCTTATACTTCCTGTGGTTTCAATTTTTAGTGCTAAATAAAACTGACATACGCTACTAAATATAAATGAAGGCAATCTAATTAAGGATGTTTTACCACATAGCTTTTAAAGGTACACTGATCCATTAACGTGAGAGTTCTTGGTAAGGAGGCAGGGTAGATAACTCAGGTGTTGTTGTTTAGCCCTAGGTCAGCTCTTTCCAGGAGCCCTATAATCAAAGGTATTCAGCCGTACCAATCACGATTTTTTTTTTGCATATATATAATTAACCATTAAAATTTTTCATTGTGATCGTTTATTGAAAGAAAAAAAAAAAAGACGATAGGGTATAATTTGAGAGAGCTATGACTGCTATTTCTAGCAGATCTGGTGATCCAGTAGAGGCTGATACAGAGGGATAATTCAGTTTGTTTAGTTACGTCACCGTAGCGACTCACACTACCGATTCAAACATTTTAAGCAAAACCGAACTTTTTTTTGGTCGATACCAATTCTTTCCTATCTATTCATTTTAAAACATTGTCATAATGGAAAATGACACAACAACGGAAGAATCAAAAGATATACATGTTAAATAACAGTTTCCTACGGGTCTTTTTGATCTCTATTATTGTCAATTGTTGCTACTACTATCACCATGGAAGCTAACTTTTTCAAGTTATTCCTCGCTAGTGTATCGTAATGCAAGCATTTGGCATCACCAATACAACTCTGCCAAACGGTATTTATCGTTTTCTGTTATCACAATTTATTGGAAATATCAGCTATTACAACTCCAATCTTTGAAAGTGCTAAATTTTATTTTATTTTACTCGTCTATTTTTGAAATGTTATATTTATATTACAATCTGTAGTCGGCTTTTTTTTTTGGCTTCTTATTTAATTGAATATCATGGAGAATACATCGCATAATAAGCCTTCTAGGCTTCGGATTAAACTTATTACGATGGGAGAGACAGAAGTTGGTAAAAGTTGTGTAGTAAAACGTTATTGTGAAAGAAGGTTCGTACATAAATATTTAACGACGATCGGAATTGATTATGGTGTGACTAAAGTGCAAATTAAAAATCGGGATGTTCGCTTGAATATATTTGATATGGCAGGGCATCCGATGTTTTATGAAGTGCGCAACGAATTTTATAGAGATGCTCAGGGAGCATTATTAGTGTTTGATTTGTCTAGAAGGTGTACATTTGAGTGCCTTGATCAATGGCTAATAGAAATGAAGAATGAAATGACCAATACGAAAGATGTGAACAATATGGTTGTATGCGTATGTGGAAACAAAGTTGATAAAAGACGAGTTGTAAATGAGTTAGAAGGACGTTTATGGGCCGACTCTCACGGCTTTCATTATTTTGAAACTTCTGCACAAACCGGAGAAGGCATTATTGAAATGTTCAATACTCTTTTAGGAGATATAGTTGCCACTATTGAGAATGGAGGTACTAAAATTCCTTTGGATACCCAATTGGGTTTCACAAAAGATCAAGTGGACTTGATACATCGTTTAAAGAATGCTAAATATGACCATGAACAACTCGGTGTGCATCCGAATGCAGTAAAAGAAGATATCAACAAAGCTTATCGCCGATTAGCCGTACTTCTTCATCCCGATAAAAACATTGCCCCTGGTAGTGAAGAAGCCTTTAAAATACTGGTAGCTGCTCGTTCATCAATGTTAAAACGTTGTCTATAGAAATGGAATATTAGTAAGTTGGATGTGTTCTTCATCACCCCCACCGTCTTCGAAATGTCAAAGATATACCAAATGTCAAACAACGTTTTCGTCGTCATAAATGAATAAAAATAATGTATTCTATAATTTATTCACAGTTTGTCCAAAATATCTATCTTCTGTTGATCTGAAACCTTTGTAAACCAAAATGCTGCCTATTTATGCATGGTGCCTGATACCAACTTTTTAAATAATTTTTACATCAATATCTTGAGTGCGTGTGTTGTGAACGACGAGTTTAACGTAACCAACTGAAATTAACTTTTCCATTTTTTGATGTTTCTTTTAGGTGGGAAACTTATGTCCATCAAATTATTTTATTTGGTTGTTACCTTTTTTTTAAAATATCACAAACCTCCTTGAGAAAATGAATCCCTTTTCTTCATCGGTCCTATTAAAACAACTTTTCACTTCTTTGTGCCATAGCCATTAAAATGAAAGTGAATTAATCAAATTATTTGGAGATCAATATCCCTTCTACCCTAAATCACATTTGATAAGTTATACCTATAAAAGTCAATTAAAGATAGTAATTACTTGAAAGCCCATCGCTGTTTAAGAACGAAACACCGAAATTCAGAAAACACAATTAGTACGTATAATTGTGTATGTATTTGTAATGAGCTGAATACAGCTTCTTGCATTCAGTGAGTCTTTAGGTATTGTAATTTTCAGGTATACACAAAGGAGCCTGATTGTGTATTACTGGTATTGACAGTAATATATATCCATGACAGTTTTACTGCTAGTGATCCTTAAACATCTGAAAGACGAACTTAATTCAAATGCAAGTTCAATTGAAAATCGTGAAGCAAAAACTATGCGATCTTTTGTAAAACAACCGAAAATTGCGAATGAAAAAAAAAAAAAATGATGTGAGGGGAGCAGAGAGGTATTGTGTCAGAATATGGTTCTTATATGCCTGTCCCAAACATCTCTCACAAAGCTGACTTGACAATTTTTTATCATTTCAAGATAAAGTATCGATATTTTTCTGAAGAAACTGACCAAATTATGAGTCGTCTCAAACTTACGGTTTAGAATTAGTAGTCCAGCAAACAATATTTCTATTAAACCAAATATATTGTTTTAATTTAATGGTTATCATTCCAGGGTTATTGGATGGAAGAAATACCGTTGAACATGTGTTATTTAATTCAATCCAGCTGGGGTCTTATTTTATCTTTTATCCTTCCAAGGTTGATAAAATAGTACTAGTAATGTTCTGGGATCACTTTTTTTTTTTTTTGCTATACCAATTCATTACAAATTTACACTCCTTGTGCATCATCATCATCACGTCTACTTTTCCATACTTGCATTGGTCATATGAAATGCATTGAAGCAGATTTTCTATGGCGAGATGCCCGTCTTGTTACCAACCCTCACCTGTTTCCATTGATTATACTTACCTATTGTTTTTGCCACAAATGAAGTTCCTGTTATTAGTTTCTCCAATCTTGTAGAATTTGCTTTCCATAATATTTATATTCCAATGATGAAATTGTTCTACTTTATAAATTGTGTTTGTAAATTGCTATAAATCTTTGAAACAGATGAAACAGTAACTGATGATGTTTAGGAAGATTTAGCTATGTTAATATTGGCTTAATGAAAAAGTTATCAATTTATGTGTGCATGTGTTGCTTTTCAAGTTTTTGTTTTTTTTTGTAACCAAATTCTTCTTTTGAGTATTTACTATTTCATTGCTCTATCTCTTGTATTTACAATCATTATGAAGACATCTCAAGGCAGCAAGCTGGCAGAATCATTAGCACACCGGGTGAAATGCTTAGTGGTAAGAGAGGAGCACTAAACTTCTTTCCTATACTGCTATTCTAGGACATAAATAGGCATCAGGCGAAGAAACTGTGTGATTAAGACCATGTAGTTCAAAGTTTGATCTTGTTGTGTATCACCTCAAGCCAGTGCCCTAGGACAAGATCCACAGCTTCTGCGGCCGAGTGAATATAGATAAATTTGTTAATTTCTTTATCCTTATTTTTATTATACTTGGCTCTTCATTGTCATATGTCTGAAAAGCAGTAAAATTTATTCAAATTTCAAAAATGGTAAATGAAAGTTGTAGAGGAAGAGAAGGGCTACAAAAAAAAAAAACATAAAACACTATGATAGAATTTTTTTTCGTGTTAATTCGAATGACATTGAAACAAAGATTAAAATAAATGGAAAGAACAAAAGCATTTATCTGACAACCCAATGTTTAGTGTTTCATGTCAGTTGTAAGACATTGACTAGAAGCACTAAGCTTTACATTCAGGAGGCTATTTTATAGTTACACTTCCTAGACAAATCAGTCAGCTGTAAGAATCTGCTTCATTGGTCCTGCCAACTTTACCAGTTATATGTACATAATTAACAGATATTCAACAAACACAGACCTTGATTATTCTTTGATATTAAATGCCCCCCCCCCACTCAATTTTTAAAACCAGATTATTCTAGAATGCCTTGATTATGGAGGTACTTCCTAGATTTAAAAAGCATTTCATTCTTTAAAAGTAAAAGATAGAATATTTTATATTGTGATAACCATTTAAAAAGCTCATAATGTACTTCAAAGTTTGATCTTGTGTATCACCTCAAAACCAGTGTCCTGGGGCAAAATCCACAGCTTCTGTGGCCGAGTGAAACAAAATCCTGAAATACCGTGATCTGTCGCCCAACTACATTTTCCATCCTGTGGCGTCCGAGACGTTTGATGGGCTCGGACCACTAACTGCGAGATTCCTGTTTTCACTGGCAACTCGCCTAGCAGAGGTAACTGGTGGGCCTTATTGAAGGCGCTTGGCTGTTCAAGTGCATCAGCCTCGCTATCACCCGTGGCAACGCTGCAAGCATGTTGCTATGCCTCAATATCCATTTGACAGGTTTCCCAGCGCCCCCAACTTTTCAACCCAAAGTGGTGAATTGTTTTTCTTTTTCTTTTTAATTTTAAAAAATTGTGTTCTCTGTTTTGTCCAATTTTCTAATTTAATTTTGTAAAACGGTAAACACTGTGAAGGCAATAAACTTTAGATATGAACCAGTAGTTCCCAACCTTTTCAAAGTGATTCCCAACCCTTTTATTTAAATGACTTTTCCCATGGACCCCTTTTAATATGCTTATCCTTATGTATATATAGGTATATGAAATTTTGAATTTAGTTCACGGACCCCCAGTACTAACTTTGCGGACCCCAGGTTGGGAACCACTGAGATAAACCAATGTTTTGTGAGTAAAATTTGCTTGTATATTTGTGTATACCGGTGTAAAGACCTTGTATAGTGAAGACCACTAAAGGGAAGCAATTCTCTTAAGGCCCATAAACCATGCAAATTCAGCTATAAAGAGATCAATATAATGAGTTTTAAACTAAATACTAGAGCTGATATTATGACTAAATACTTTTAAAAGTGCTGTCTTGGTGTAGCTGCAGTCTAGTGATTGGAATCAGTAAAAGAATATAGTATTATTTATATTTTTCTTTTACTTTTTAAGTATTTTATTGAAAGTATTTTATTCTACATCTGTGACCTGGTCACTGATAAACTATTCACTGTATCTCTTGGTCAAATCCCTTGTCAAGTAAGTAACATCTCCCTTCTGCAACCCAGTCACTGATACAGTTCCATTGCCTCTGTTGAAAATCAGTTGCGGGTCAGTTTTTATAAACCTTTCTGTTTTTTTTTCTTCTTTCCTTTTCATTTTCCTGTTACTCTGCAAAGAAGCTTTGCAAAAGTTACATGACAGAGCATCTGTGATAGCATTAAGAAATCTAGGATAATGTAAGATTTCGCAATAGAATGACATGACAGGATGAAAGGCAAAGTTTACCTCAGCAGAGTTTGAATTCAGACGAAATGTTGCTAAGCATTTTGCTTGGCATGCTAATGATTCAGCCAGTTCACCACCTTTCATATATATTTCATATTCATGTCAAGATATTAACAAAAGGCAATTAACTAAAACTATTTAAAAACGTTTTCCAATATTCTTTTACTGGTTTCTCTCATTGAACTGTGGCCATACTACAGCACCACTTTCAGTGCTTTTAGTTGGTTATATCAATCTCACTACTTATTTCAGTCTAATATTTTGTAAATAATTGAATAATCCCCCATAATATTATTTAAATTTCAGTTATTCAATAAACTCAATTTCAGCATGAGTTACCTAGACCATGCTGATCTAGGTAACTCCTTATTTGTTAATTAGTTCATACAGACAAAATTAAATAACTTCAACACTTTAGATTGGCAGGATTGGTAATGCTTTGAACAAAATGGCTGCAGTATTTAATTATGGGCCTTTATATTCCAAGTTTAAACACTACCAAGATCAACTATGCTTTTTACTTTTCCAAATTTGATGAAACATGATACCAGTCAAGTATTGGAGTGAGTGAAACTTCCTTGATGTGAATGAAATTACTAAGTTACTGTTGTTCTGAATATGATAAGCGACTAAGTTACTGTATATTATTAGCTTGTTAATCATCATTATCCTTTAATACATATCAAAATCTTAGATTTTTTTAAAGATAGAAATAGATTTTGTTTACTTTTATTGGAATATAAAATATTGATTTCTAAAATAGCTGCAAGGCCTCAAATTTGGGTGGAGCGTTACTGTCAATTATATCAACCCTGATATCTTACTGGTACTTATTTTATTAACCTCAGTAGGATCAAAGGTAAAGCTACTGACCATATGAAGATTCAAAATTATATACTGTAATTAATTAGGTGTGAAATATTACAATTATAGTTTTAATTAAATATTAACAATAATAGTGAATTTAAACAAGCATAATGGCAAAAGAAACCTAATGTCTCAGTCAAAGCTGTTAATGAAATTCATATTTAAAATTGTATTGGAGAAATTTTAATTTTTGTTAGAAGCCTCTTGTGATTGAATGAAAATATTTAGTAACTCTTAATGAACTGTTGGGTCATATTTGTATATATATATATATATATGTATCATAGACTACACTATTTATTTTAGATAATAAGGTGTCATTTGAAGATGTGGCTATTATTTCTAGCAGGTCCAGAGACTGTCTAGTTGCTCCCTTCAAATTTAAGGAAAATATTGATATCCAATTATAATTTTCTGTAATTTTCTGATTCACTAAGAATTCTACTGAAGATAATGGTAAACTTTCCATTTTGAAATTACAATTACTTTATATATTGGAGTGAATTAATATGGGTGTATTGATCTCAGTCTGTTAACTCTGGCAAGAATGAGTGGATGAGGTGAAATGGCTCTATTAGTAAATCAGTCTGTATCCCAGCCTGAATATGATAAAACCTTATCACCACTCAACAATATTCTACTATTATTCCATTACATTTGTGTATGATATTTTCAGTAATTCCAATAGAAAATTATCACTTGCTTTAGCTGATAACCATTAATTAATTCACCGTTATTTAATTTCCAGTTTTTAAAATTTTTATTTTATACTTTAGAAGGACAATAAAAGTATTAGTAACCGACCAAGATTAGTTACTTTACTCCTTACAAAAATAGTAATTTTCCTAAATAAAACATAATAATTGTTATTGCAGAAGCTTGGAATACAAATAGAGAAAGAAAATAGTTTCTATTTCATAAAAAATATGGACATCTTCAAAAACATATGTTCACATCCCCCACTTTATGTCATTCTTTAAGCCTCTTAATATTAACCTCCCAGAACTGCTTCATGTTGTATGACATAAACTTTACTGTCTTAAAGTGATCTAAATTAAAATGTTCCATCAGTGTTTCATGTTAATTTATATTCTAAACATCAGCTTAATACCAAAGTTATTCTGCTAAATTCTTCATTATTTTCAAAATTAATTGTAACAATGGCAGCGTATTTCATTAGAAATATAGTAACAAAAGGGGTTAAACTTTGTCTTAAATATAGTAACCTGACTCTCTTTTTTTTTCTCTTTTTTTTTTCTCTTTTTTTTTTGCAATCTCTGGTTTAATTTATTTTCTGTTGATGTTGTTAAGCCCTAAAGTCTGCTCTGATTGAGTAGGTCTATGATCAAAAAATATTCCAGCCATGACCATCCCAACTATTTGTATATATCATAGACTACACTGTCCAATGTGCCTTTGTTTATTTAAGACAGTAGGGTGTGATTTGAAAATGTAGCTATTACTTCTAGCAAGCCCAGTGACTGTTTAGAAGCTCTCCTCAAATTTAAGCAAGATTTTAATATCCAGTTATCATTTTCCTATTATTTTCCACTTCACTATCAATTTTAAAAAGTTAATAGTGAACTTTCATGTTTGAAATTGCAATTACTTTATGTATTAAAGCAAATTAACAAGAATTAATGTACCATCTAGTCATTACTCTTTTACCTGTTTCAGTCATTTGACTGTGGCCATGCTGGAGCACCGCCTTTTTAGTCGAGCAAATCGACCCCAGGACTTATTCTTTGTAAGCCTAGAACTTATTCTATCGGTCTCTTTTGCTGAACCGCTAAGTTACGGGGACATAAACACACCAGCATCAGCTGTCAAGCAATGTTGGGGGGGGACAAATACAGACACGCAAACATATATACACACCACACACACACACATACATATGTATATACATATATGCGACGGGCTTCTTTCAGTTTCCGTCTGCCAAATCCACTCACAAGGCTTTGGTCGGGCCGAGGCTATAGAAGAAGACACTTGCCCAAGGTGCCATGCAATGGGACTAAACCTGGAACCATGTGGTTCGTAAGGAGGCTACTTACCACACAGCCACTCCTACACCTATAGATTTTGTATTCATGTATTATGTCAAAGGAAAAAAAATCAACATGTCAGCCGCCATCAGTTACGGAGTGATTGACTCCAGCCATAAATCATAAATATTGGGGACTAAGTGAAGTAAAATATCTTGATTGGGAATGAAACCTGACCCAACACAGAGAACTTGCTTACACTCTACAGCCCCTCACATATATTAGAATAATTATAACAATTAATCTATCATTTGAGCTTCTTTATTTTTACATATTCTTTACATTGAAATCCTGATTGACATACCGAATTTACTTCTGTTTAAGTTGTACCCCTAATTTAGTATTAAACCTTGGTACAAAATTCTTTTCCCTTCATAGTTTTAATTTTGCCACACATATAAGTCGAACTCTAGTTTTTTCGTTTAAAATCAACTATAAAACAGTGAGGCTTATTCATGAGTAAACATAATACGTTTCCAATCTTGGTGTTGTGCAAATTTCTTGGGGAAAAAATGCAAGTCTACAAAAACTATCATTTTTTGCTTCAAATAAAATATATCAACTCTTGCAGGACAAAAATAAACGATTTGCAGTAAATGGTAATATTTTAGTGACTTTTTTTTCCATAACAAATTTATTTGTTTGTATCTTATGAGAATTCCAGCTAATCAACCAAATATGTTTTGTATTTCTTTCTAAGTTAATTATAACTTTCCGTTAATTTTTAAACTGTCAACGATCTACGAAAATTTTATATTTATATTTCTAATATTTATATTTTTGCATGAAATTAACACTTGAAATAAAAAAAAGTCTTTTTTATCAGTTTTGGTTGTTTTATTTAATTTTTCTGTATTTTTGTATGATTTAGTTATTGTCACATTCATGTATAAATGGTGTCACAATAATGGTGCTGATTGTTTTTCAGAATTCCTCCTCTGTGTTAGAGTGTTGTTCAAAGATATGGAAGATGCACCCACTTTCCCATTCGATAATGCATTAAAAAAGAAGATTTATATGTAATAAGTAAATCTTCATGGAAGAACATTCATAATTCATTTGCCTGTCATTGAGCTGTGTCTTATTGCTCTCTTTTAGTGCTGCTGCTACCAAAGTGGCCCAGTGGTTGGGGCAGCGGACTCGCGGTCATAGGATCGCGGTTTCAATTCCCAGACCGGGTGTTGTGAATGTTTATTGAGCGAAAACACCTAAAGCTCCACAAGGCTCCGGCAGGGGATGGTGGCGAACCCTGCTGTACTCTTTCACCACAACTTTCTCTCACTCTTACTTCCTGTTTCTGTTGTGCCTGTAATTCAAAAGGTCAGCCTTGTCACACTGCGTCACGCTGAATATCCCCGAGAACTACGTTAAGGGTACACGTGTCTGTGGAGTGCTCAGCCACTTGCACATTAATTTCATGAGCAGGCTGTTCTGTTGATCAGGTCAACTGGAACCCTCGACGTCGTATGCGATGGAGTGCCAACAACAACAACAACCACAGTGGCATAAACCTTATGCCATCACATCACAGATGGCTCTTGATTATCCTGTAGATGAAGGAAACATCTACACAATGTTCTGAGGAAGGACACTGGAGTAGTTTTTATTTCATTTCATAAAAGAAGGCATGAAGCCTAAGAATATTTTCTAAAAATGTACTTAGTCCAGATAACTAGTTTAACAACGTTATGCAGAGTTAAGTACCTTGTCAGAAGCAGACCACAAGTATCAGAAATAGGATTTCTTCTGCATCAGTAACAGAAAGTAAATCATCAAATGACTGAAAGTATCAAGGAGGAGATGCTGGATGTTTACTTGCAACCAATTTCAGACAAAATAGATGAATAAATAAATGGACAAGAGATAAAGATATAGATATATCTGTTGTGGGAAGTGACTAATTAATGATTATATTATCAATCCATCTTTGGCAATATGTTTTTCTCTTCTAAAGAAAGAAGTATTGATTTTTTTTCTTTGTCCATTGGCACATAAATACAGACTTATGATTATGACCGGAAAGTATTTTATATATTTCTGGTTGCTCTGCTCTTTATTGTTCATTTCCCAAACATTCAGCAACTTCAGTTACTTCATTAAGTATATCATGTCTAAAGTAATAAATTTATGTTATTGATAATAATAATAATAATAATAATAAAATTATTGTGTATGGTGCTCAGGTGCACTACAACTCATCAAAGGTGCATGTACAGTACATAGAATTATGTGCAAAAGTCAGGAAAGTGAACAGTGTATGAGTTATGATATACATGTGTGCATGTGCAAGGAGATGGGGATATCAGGTATAGTGTTGGCAAATTTCAGGACGCTTGGAGGTTTTAAAGGATGCAATGTCTCAGCAACTAACACCTGATGCAGGTAGTTTGTTCCATGCTTCAGCAACTCTGAGTGTGGAAAAATGTTTCTGAAAGTCATGGGAGCTGTGCTGTTTTCTGGCTTTGTAGGTAT
>NC_068984.1:16981420-16985253 GCF_001194135.2 Octopus bimaculoides
TGTGCTGTTTTCTGGCTTTGTAGGTATGCCCATGTGTGTTTGACACATGGAGCTCAAAAAGGTGTTCAAGGTGGTTGTTGGCATGATGGTTAATAATTTATGCTATTGATATTAATATTTATACAAGATAGTGAACTGGCGTGAAATACTTAGTGGTATTTCATCCGTCTTTATGTTATGTTCAAATTCTGCTGAGGTCAACTTTGCCTTTCATCTTTCAGGGTCGATAAAATAATACCAGTAACACACTGGGGTTTGATATAATTGACTTACCTACTACCCTGGGATTGCTGGTCTTGTGCTAAAATTTGAAATTGATATTAATATTTATACAATATTAGGGTATTATAGATCTGTTTCATGAAGGTGTGTGGCTTAGTGGTTAGGGTGTCAGTATCATGATCGTAAGATTGTGGTTTCGATTCCCGGACCAGGCGACATGTTGTGTTCTTGAGCAAAACACTTCATTTCACATTGCTCCAGTCCACTCAGCTGGCAAAAATGAGTAACGCTGCAATGAACTGGCGTCCCATCCAGCTGGGAAACACATACGCCATTGAAACCAGGAAACTGGGCCTATGAGCCTGGCTAGGCTTTAAAAGGGCACAAAAGATAGAAAAAGAAAGATCTGTTTCAGCTGATTTTACCAATTGGTTTCACTCACGAGTTAGGGGGAAATCCAAACTGGTGCTTATCAGAGGGGCTGACACAAAAAGTATGGTAACAACTTTCTATTGGTCTAAGGGTATAATTCTCACTTGGGGTGCAAAAGGTCCTGAGTTCATTTCCCAGATAAGCTTGATGCAATTCTTGGAACAAATGTTATTAATATTACATAAAAAATGTATTTCCAATTTTATTTTTAAATATTTAAAATTTTATGAAACGGAGCAAAATAAATTAAAATTCTTGCTCAGAGATGAACTTCTTTAATCGTTTGTTTCAGACATTAGACTGTGACCATCCTGGGGCACTGCCTTAAAGAATGTTTTTTTTTTTTTTTTTTTAGTTGAACAAATCAACCTCAGTACTTTTTTTTTTTTTTAATTCTGGTAATTTTTCTACCATTCTCCAACTTCCAAATATTTTTTTATTACTGTTTTCATTATATCTGACATTTAATGAAATGTGAAATTTCTATAGAATGTTATCTTCTGCTGTTTCAGTTTTAGTGCTCACTGTTAAAGAAATGTATCTTTTAGATTTGTGACCAACTATTGTTGCAACAACAAGGAATAAAAATGATACTATTTGTATGATAGTTAAGAGAATAAAAAATCTGAGTCTAAATTCATTTAAGTTATACATCATGCAGGCACCAGTGTCTCGACAAGGTAGGAGACCCCATTTAATACAGGTGTTGTCTACCAGCATACCAAATAGTGGCGGTGCAGGAATCCATCCTGAAATGATAAAGCTTAAATGTTAGTTTTGAAAGTTCCACAAACGAGAGAAAAAAATCTTTTATTTAAAACTCTGAGGCTTATAACACCCTTGTCTCAGACCAATTATGATGGAACTGTGTCAGTGATCAGGTTGCAGATAGTACAACAAAAATTTTGGCCCAGATAATTCTTTTATTGTTTTACTTGTTTCAGTCATTTGACTGCAGCCATGCTGGAGCACTGCCTTTAGTGGAACGAATTGACCCTGGAATTTATTCTTTGTAAGCCTAGTACTTATTCTATCGGTCTTTTTTACTGAACCGCTACGTTATGGGGACGTAAAAACACCAAATTCGGTTGTTGACCAACGTTGGGGGTCAGACATAGACACACAAACATACATACATACTTATATATACGAGGGTGAGTCAAAAAGTAATGCAATTTTGTTTAGGACAGGTATAATTACCAACAGCTGGTCCTCCATGGATCACATCCCTACTTCTCAACATAGTCACCATTTCTCTCAATAGCAATGTTCCACTTTCGAATGAGAGCATGTATCCCTGCTCCATAAAATTCTGTTGACTGTTCTTTGAGCCACTTCTTCACTACAGTTTTCACTTCCTCGTCACTCTCAAACCCTCTTTCATGGGGCTGAGGAGATGATAGTCCAGTAATGAGGAAGTGAAAACTGTAGTGAAGAAGTGGCTCAAAGAACAGTCAACAGAATTTTATGGGACAGGGATACATGCTCTCATTCAAAGGTGGAACATTGCTATTGAGAGAAACGGTGACTATGTTGAGAAGTAGGGATGTGATCCATGGAGGACCAGCTGTTGGTAATTATACCTGTCCTAAACAAAATTGCATTACTTTTTGACTCATCCTCACATATATATATATATGACAGGCTTCTTACAGTTTCCACCTATCAAATCCACACTTTGGTCAGCCCAAGGCTATAGTGGAAGACACTTGCCCAAGGTGCCACACAGTGGGACTGAACCAGGAACCATGTGGTTGGGAAGAGTTTGGTAGAGAAACTGTGTGGAAGCCTATCACATGAGTGTGTACCCTCCCACCACCAGCTGACAACTGATATTGGTTTGTTTATGTTCCTGTATCTCAGCAGTTTGGCAAAACCAGACTTTAAAAAAATAAGTGCCAGGGTCAATTTAATAACACATAAAACTATTAAATTTCAAATTATTTTGGAACTGTGCCAAAGACCAGGTTACAGTCGTGTCTCCTGAAATAATTCAATATTAATCTAAAATAATTCTAGGTGTTATTAAATGGCTAGAATGACTCTCAGATGTTGTTCCTTCAGTTCCCACACATGAAGTCAGATCAAGTTACTTGCTACACAACACTGAAATATAATATTTGTGATTTTTTTATAATGAAGAGATTGAAGACATATTTACTTTTTGTTGAAGTCGTGTCTTATTTATTAGAAAGTTTACTCTGCTTGATATTGTTTTTATAGAGAAAACATATGGATGGAATTAAAATCATAACTCTAAAACTTGAAATCTTACCTATAAGTGTTGAAGTGAAGATAAATATAGAAAATGGGACAGCCTTATCTGATTCACCAACACACCTGGAACAGAATATGATATTTAGAAAGTTATTGTTAGAAAAAGTTCTTTTTGAGTTATATATATATATATATCTATACTATATCTATCTATCTATCTCTCTCTCTCTCTCTCTCTATATATATATATATATATGACTAGGGTGTTGGAACTCCTACATTGCTAGAAATAAGAGCTAAAATGCTCTCATGCTGCAATCAAAGCACATAATTGTATACTTATATACTGACCTGTCAGTATATAAATATATTTAGTGACAATTATAATTTTCATTTTCGCTAACATATTGCTGTCTATATTAATTATATATATATATATATATATATATATATTGAGGAATAGCAGTCATGAGATGGAAAAGGTATCAAATTTCATAGTGCAAGAGCTGTGAGCGTGTATTCCATTACTGGCATTATGCTAAACAGACATTGAACTTACCTGCCTTTACAAGTATACTGTATAGAAAACCCCGCTGACATGGAAAAGGCAAGCATAAAAATAATGATGGAAATTATATATATCTGTGTGTGTGTGTGTGTGTGTGTGTGTGCATAAACACACATGAGGGGTTGCTGAGAAGTTCCTGGCTTTGGGTAAAAGAAAATGCAGGAGGATCAGTTAATTATGATTTTATTCAACATATTCCCATCTCAGATTCACACATTTATTGCAGTGGTCCTTCAGTTTTTCTAAACCCGCTAAAAGAACTCTGAAGGTTGGACTTCCAAACAGATCTTTCATGATACCCGTACAGCCAGGTACTTTTCAGCACCCCCTTGTATGTATGTATATGTGTGCACGCACGTGTGTGTGTATTATGATATATATATATATATATATA
>NC_068984.1:16986006-16986236 GCF_001194135.2 Octopus bimaculoides
ATATATATATATATATATATATATATATATATATATACTTGCTCAGAGTAAAAGGTAGACTGTATTATGCATGTGTGTGAAAAGCCATGCTACATGGCAGTGAAACATGGGCCATGACTGCTGAGGGTACGTGTAAGCTTGCAAGGAATGAAGCTAGTATGCTCTGCTGGATGTGTAATGTCAGTGTGCATACATGACAGTGTAAGCGCCCTGAGAGAAAAGTTGGACAT
>NC_068984.1:16986246-16986791 GCF_001194135.2 Octopus bimaculoides
GTGTAAGCGCCCTGAGAGAAAAGTTGGACATAAGAAGCATCAAATGTGATATGCAAAAGAGATGACTGTGCTGGTATGGTCATCTGTTGCATATGGATGAGGGCAGCCGTGTGAAAAAGTGTCACACCCTAGCAGTAGAGGGAACCTGTGGAAGAGGTAGGAAGACCTGGGATAAGGTGGTGAAGCACAACCTTCAAATATTCGGTATCACCAAGGCGATGACAAATGACCGAGACCTTTGGAAATATGGTGTGCTTGAGA
Source organism: Octopus bimaculoides (assembly GCF_001194135.2). Classification (NCBI taxonomy): domain Eukaryota; kingdom Metazoa; phylum Mollusca; class Cephalopoda; order Octopoda; family Octopodidae; genus Octopus; species Octopus bimaculoides. The sequence continues at coordinate 16,986,508 of NC_068984.1, forward strand.
AGACCCAGCAAGCCAAGTGGGACCGTAACAGTGGCCTATGCCAGTGCTGTATAACCAACCCATTTAAGAGTACCCTTCAATCATTGGGCAACAAACTGTGCTTGCGAAGACATGTTGAGGCAAATGAAGTTGTTGTCGTGGCCGATGACAGTACCGCCTGATTGGTACCCATGCTGGTGGCATGTAAACAAGCACCATTCAAGTGCAGTTGATGCCAGTGCTGCTTGACTGGTCCCATGCTGGTGGCACGCAAAAAGCACCATTTGAATGTGATCATTGCCAGT
>NC_068984.1:16986801-16987077 GCF_001194135.2 Octopus bimaculoides
CACTCTCAGAATGGATGGCATTAGGAAGGGCATCCAGCTGTAGAAACATTGCCAAATCAGATTGAAGCCTGGTGCAGCCTTCCGGCTACCATCCAACCCATGCCAGCATGGAAGGCAGATGTTAAATGACAATGATGATAATATATATGTGCACCAGCACACGGTGGTGCACCAGCATGACCGCAGCCACTTGGCTGAAACACATAAATAAATAAATAAATAAATATATATATCATCATCATCATCATCATCGTTTAACGTCCGCTTTCCATGCTA
>NC_068984.1:16987152-16988353 GCF_001194135.2 Octopus bimaculoides
CTCAGAGAGTGTAGTGGGTGCTTTTACGTGTCACCCGCACGAAAACGGCCACGCTCGAAATGGTGTCTTTTATGTGCCACCCGCACAAGCCAGTCCAGGGGCACTGGCAACGATCTCGCTCGAAAATCCTACAGGAGCCAGTCAGGCGGTACTGGCAACGGCCACGCTCAAAATGGTGCATCTCATGTGCCACCCGCACAAGAACCAGTCCAGGGGCACTGGCAACGATCTTACTTGGCTTGCCGGGTCTTCTCACGCACAGCCCATTTCCAAAATATATATATATATATATATATATATACAATGGCTAGTAATGCACAGAATTAACTGGAAAGTCTGACTCGTTTGATGGTTTAAATGTTAGCAATAAAGGAAATGTTGTAAATATAATTCCACCATCATATTTAGCTTGATGCAAACAGAATATCAGGAAAGTTAATATATACAGCAGCCAAAAACTCAGAAGTATATATTTACTTGTTTAACATTTAAAGTGCTAGGACGACATGCCCCAAACAACACACAATGACTGTGGTGAGAAGCATTACTAAATCATATGCAAAGAAAAATAATAAGTCAGTTTTAAAGGTGGTCACATGATTCTTAGGTAATGCATTGACTTAGATGGTTTAATGGATTTTAAAATTCCAAGTGTGAACCATCCAAACCTGACATTTTTCTTTTTTCTCTTTTCTTTGGTCTAAAGAAAAAACCTTGCGTCTTTTACTTTGGGAAGTTTTATTAGGACATCAACATTATCATCATCATTTAACATCCGTTTTCTATGCTGGCATTGATTGGATAGTTTAATAGGATCTAGCAAGCTTGCAGGGCTGTGACAAACTTCAATGCCAGCCATTCCCAATACCAACCACTTTGTAGTGTGTACAGGTCCTTTTTGTTTAGTAAAATACTTGGCTGTGGGTTTGTATCTCAAAAATAGTGGAGCTCAGCTTGAACAAACTACTGAACCCCATCTGGTACTTCATAGCTAGCAGTGGAGGAGGTAAGAAATAGAGAAATTATAAGGCGGCGAGCTGGCAGAAACGTTAGCACGCCGGGCGAAATGCTTAGTTCTGAGTTCTGCTACGTTCTGAGTTCAAATTCCGCCGAGGTCAACTTTGCCTTTCATCCTTTCGGGGTCGATAAATTAAGTACCAGTTACGCACTTAATCTCTTTGTCTGTCCTTGTTTGTCCCCT
>NC_068984.1:16988363-16988634 GCF_001194135.2 Octopus bimaculoides
TTTCATCCTTTCGGGGTCGATAAATTAAGTACCAGTTACGCACTTAATCTCTTTGTCTGTCCTTGTTTGTCCCCTCTATGTTTAGCCCCTTGTGGGCAATAAAGAAATAAGAAATAGAGAAATTATGACTTGATAGTAAACTAACCAGATCCTGTCTAGTGTTTATCTGTCTGGAGAGCTCTAAACGTGGAGGAGTAATGGCCCAGTGGTTAGGGCAGTGGACTCGCGGTCGTAGGATCGCGGTTTCGATTTCCAGACCGAGCATTGTGAG
>NC_068984.1:16988644-16991027 GCF_001194135.2 Octopus bimaculoides
GCATTGTGAGTGTTTATTGAGTGAAAACACCTAAAGCTCCACGAGGCTCTGGCAGGGGATGGTGGCTAACTCTGCTGAACTCTTTCACCACAACTTTCTCTCACTCTTTCTTTCTGTTTCTGTTATCCCTGCATTTCAAAGGGCCAGTCTTGTCACACTGTGTGTCATGCTGGATCTCCCCGAGAACTACGTTAAGGGTACACGTATCTGTGGAGTGCTCAGCCACTTGCACGTTAATTTCATGAGCAGGCTGTTCCGTTGATCGGATCAACTGGAACCCTCGTCGTCGTAACCGATGGAGCTCTGAATCACCAGAGCTCTGAACAAATTCTCTTCTCTGGTAATGAATAAATCGTTATGCATATTATAAACTGATATTTATTTAAATGATAAAAGAAGAACATGCAACAACTTACTTTATCAAAGCAGTGATAACTGAACTAAAACTAATGCAGCCGATAAAAGCTCTTATTGATAAGACAAGTGCAAGATAAATTCCTCCATAACACGTATTTGAACATATACCAGGTTTTGCCATTTGAGTTTTACCAACACATGAACAATTTGAAAACGTCTGCAATAAAAATATCAATAAATAACATTGTAAACTCATAATTGTAAAATTAAATTTGTGATACTTGTAATTTAAAAGGTTTTACATTAAATTGTAATTTTTTTTTTTTACAGAATGAATGAGAAGCTAACTGGATAGGACTTGTAGAACAGCTACTGTATGTCCATAACATTAATTGTATGAGAAAATAGCAAGAAACTAAACCAGTTGTTCTGAACCATTCTTTGCGTATGGACCCCTTTGATTCCTATTTCACTAATTCGGACCCCCATAGCCATTTGATGTTTAGAAAAAAGCTGATTGCTTTTTCATAATTAAATATTATTAGGAATTGCATATAAAAATATTAAAACATTTTGTTTATTGTATAAGTATAACCAATTTGTATACTGTCAACTTAATGTGACAGTCCCAATAAGGGAATCATACTGCTGCTATTTAGCCCTAGGAAGCTGGACCGCTTCCTGTCGGCCTTGACACATTTCCTGTGTCCTTATGTTTATGAGGGGGAGACAAGCACCTCCACCCAGCCTAGCCTGCATTCAGGGATATGCTTCTGAGTCTTTGCTCATCATCAGCCTGAAGTAGCACAACCAGCTGGCTGAAGATGCCTGTCAGTCTCTCACAAACATATATATTTCTAGTGAAAACAACATTCACTGATTACAAAAATTAGAAAACGACAAACTCTTATGTGGACCCCACCCACTGAAGGTCATATGGACCCCCACCTGAGAACTGCTGAACTAAACAAAAGATGTGATAGGTATTTTGATACAAACAAACAGCATAAATTATACTGGAATGTTAAAGAATATTTGAAGTATTTAGGAGAAGCAGAAATTTATCAGAAAGAATGATGTGATTTTTTCATGTAATAAAAATATTTATCAACAAATGCAGTCTATCACAAGAATATCATTAAAATAATGTGACTAATTGAACCAAATGAGCTGCAAGGCATGTCATAACATGTAGAGTACCCCAAGGTTCCATACTAGGTCCTGTACTCATCTGTATGTACTTTCATTATCTTACATATTACTTTAATGGTCTTGGTTTGAATCAGATGACTATTTAGCCTCTAAGCCATTACCCATCTCCTTAATTTATTGTTGATTTTCACATAAATTATTTCTAATTAAGAGTATGGTTTTAATTAATATGCAAAACTTTGATTCTGGTTATTAGTAAAATATCAATCCTATAAGAAAATAGTCATCAATTCGTTACTTAGCATCCAGGAAGGCAGTAAGCTGGCAGAGTTGTTAGAGCATCAGAAATACTGCTGTACAGCATTAGTTCTGGTCCTTCAGGCTCTGAGTTCAGATCCTATTGAAATCAACTTTGCCTTTCTCTCCCTGAATAAAATACAACACTAGTCTAGTAATGCAGTTGATAGCATTGACCACTAGCCTTGAACCTAAATCAGAAACCATTAGCACCCAGGGTAGCCTGCGTTAAATAAACTCATTACCAATGGTAGTCTATCCATGACCATTCCTTCATTTCTTTTTATAAACTGCTGGCATCAGTTGTTAGTTGTCGGAGCACTGCATCCTTCAAAACTTCCATGCTTCCTGAGATTCACCAACACTACAACCTGATTTTCTCCCCTCCATACACACGCAAGCATGTATCTGACTCATACACTGTTCACTTTTCCAGACATTTGTACAATACTGCATATGCTTTATACGCACTTTTGACAAGTTGTAGTGCACCTGAGCACTGTATACAATAATTTCATTATTATTTATTATTATTATTTTATGTTTGACTTTTGTTTTGCATTTGTACAAGTTGGAT
>NC_068984.1:16991151-16997271 GCF_001194135.2 Octopus bimaculoides
TTAAGAAACCATAAGAAAATTATGTGTTTGCTTTAAAATTTGAGATCACATAGACAGTATTTTACGTAGGATATGGGCAGTTCCCATGAGCACTATCTTTTGAGCTTCAGCCATTTTGGGGTTTCCTGGTATCTGAGCTAGGTAGTAATCAGCCCGTTTCGCTGTCATTCCCAGGGCACCTATGGCAATAGGTATTGTTTTAGTCTTCAGTCTTATTATTATTATTATTATTATTATTATTATTTGTACTATTATTATTATTATTATTATATACTTTTAAGATCACATTAGCAAATGTCTCCTTCTTTTAAGTCTCTAAGGTATGACATGTAGGAGATTTAATTGCTGTTTCTAGCAGGTCATGCAACTATATAGTAACTCCCTCACTAGTCTGAGTAGCTTAGTTGTTGATTGAATTGATAAATGCATGATCAAGTGGGTTAAATCACCTTCAAATATTATATAATTTAGTTACTTAAAACCTTATTCACGACAGTGCAGTTTTGATCTGTTGGACATTCAGAAAAGAGAAAACAAAGAAAACAAGAGAAAAGATTGAAAGCAAAGAAAACAGTATTATTACTATATATATATATATATATATATATAAAAAAAACATACATTAGTTTTGATATTGTGATATTGACATCCTGCATAGCATGGTGATTTGAATGACCTTCCATCTGCTCCACATACTGGTTCATAATCATATTCATTACACTGTAGCTTGAGGGAACTGATTTGAAAACAGCTCAACTGGTTTAAATCTTGTTGAAAGGTAACTGGAGTAGGGCTATTGAGAAGAAATAATAAAAAAACAACTTACTGTTTGACACTTTGAACAATATCAATAGTATTAACAAAAATATATTTGCAAAATATCATAATTTCATTGTCATCAGCTTACAAGGCTGTATTCATGAGTGATGAGGGGCAGGGGTCTCATGGAATGCTAGAATTGCAGGTGCTGGTAAAGTAATGTGCCACAAAAGGGGAACAGTTGGAAAAACCCCCCCCAAACTTGCTATTTTCAGTTCAGTTTGTGTGCCTGTCTTAACTTAAGGTCACAAATGTTGGGTATTGACTGAAAGGGTATGACTGCAAATAGAAGCAGCTGAAATGGAGTTCCTCTGAATAATCTCTGGAGTAATGTTAGTCAACAGGGTGCATAGCTTGAAGACCATGGAATCTTTCTAGGAAATTTGGCTACTACTTCTGGCAGATTGAACAACCACTTATTGACCTCTCTCTCTCTCTCTCTCTCTCTCTCTCTCTCTCTGAGTATATCAAGTAATAAAAATACCATGCAATGGCTTACATCAGAGACAATCTAACATGTATCTATTTGATATAAATGTTGGTTGATTGATTTATTCAGTCACATTTTACATTGTACAGAGAGAGATAGAGAGAGAGTGGGGGGACATAGAGTAGAAGAGAGACACAGAGAGTTAACATAAGAGGTACAGAATGAGTCCACATACTTGGCTTGGTGGCAGGCAATGAGTAAGGGAACACACACACACTCATTTCATTATGTATAAGCACCAAGAAATTTAATGAAAGCCAAATTATAATTATTGTATGTATGCCATATTGTTTTCAAATTTTGGTACAAGGCCAGACATTTTTGGGGAGGGGTTAAGTTGATTGTATCGACCCCAGTGCTTAACTGGTACTTGTTTTGTCAATTCCAAAAGGATAAAAGACAAAGCCAACCTTTACAGAATTTTAACTCAGAATGCAAAGACGGACGAAATGCCACTCAGCATTTAGCCTGGTGTGCTAAAGGTTCTGCCAGCTCACTGCCTTTGTATGTATATCGTATTACCTGACATAATCCATGGCATGATCCAAGAATACTTCCACAGTTACCTATCATGTGACAAATAGCACTCAAGTTGTCAACATATTTATCATCAAAGGTAATTTTAATAGTATTTAAATAAAAGATGTATTCTATGTAATAGGTTAATAGTTTTCTTTATTGCTTTGTTTAAATATTGTTAGGGCTTAATAATCAATGGAGGAAGAGCTTTGTCAATATTGATCTGATAATATCTAAGTCAGCTGTGGTTTGTAGATAGAATAAAGACTGAACAAACATATGAGATAGACTATTGAACAAAGCTAGATAACACAAACAATCCTTTCTACTGTTGGCACAAGGCCTGAAATGTTGGGGGAGGGGACTAGTGGATTACATCAACCTCAGTGTTTCATTGGTGCTTAATTTGTCTACCCTGAAAGGATGAAAGGCAAAGTTGACCTTGGCTGAATTTGAACTCAGAACATAGTAGCAGACAAAATACCACTAAGCATTTCACCTGGCATGCTAACAATTCACCGCCTTAGATAACACAAATGATCCTTTCTACTATAGGCACAAGGCCTGATATTTTTGGGGAGGGAACCAGTCGATTACATCGACTCCAGTGCGTAACTGGTACTTAATTTATTGCCCCCCCCCCCAAAAAAAAGGACGAAAGGCATAGTTGACCCTGCATGGCATTTGAACTAGGAACATGATGACAGAAAAATACTACTATGCATTTTGCTGGCATGCTAACGATTCTACCAGCTTGCCGCCTTAACACAAATAATGACTCAAACTTGTCACAGGTCATTATATAGGACAGTCACTCCCAAACATATTTCTACTTACAGTGTACTTTAGAGCAATTAAAATATATTAAAAAAAAATATTAAAAATGGGATTTATGTATTTTGGCCTATAAATTACAGTCAGGTAATTATAATTTCTTTATTCTTTATGAAACACGAGCTTGCTGTTTTGAGGGAAAAATTTTTTATATTTGCACCTATTTCAGTTAAACATATTTTCATTTCATTTTCATTACAATGAACTCTATCTCTCTCTTACTTTCTCTCTCTTACTTTCTCTCTCTTACTTTCTCTCTCTCTCTCTCTTTCATTTAATGCTTGTGATTGAAGAAAAATCCAGTTCACATAAATAGTACTGATGATGATGCTGATGATGATGATGATGGCATACACCACTCTGTAAGTATCCCCAATGTCATATCTTCATCACCCTCTCCCCACTCTCTCTCTCTTTCCCTGTATATCTATCTATTTATCTATCTATCTATCTGTCTGTCTATTCATCTATCTATGTATCTCTCACCACTCACTCTTCACATGAGGCAGCCGTGTTTCTCCTCTGCTGCAAGAAAACCTTATTCTGCCCCTCAATACTATTCCCCCACTCAGGGAGCTTATCTTGCAACTTACTCAATGACTTCACTGCTGCTGGTGTCATGTGAAAAGTACCCAGTACACTCTGTAAAGTTGTTAGCATCCTTTTGTCTCAGGAGACAATAGAGTTGCGCATAAACTAATCCAATCTGGTTTTTACATTTCATGCCCTCTCCAGTTTCCTCTCCAGTTTTGCACAGGCCTGGGCTAAACGGTAAGAAAATCCTGGGTAGCCCAATCGTCAGGATTCCTCTCTCGACCTTGCTGACGTAGTCCAAAGGAATGCAGAGCATTACGTTTGGCATCAGCTTGGTTGCAGGAGTTGCCAGAAGAGTGTCGAGTCAAGCACTAAACCACTTATGGAGATCCACTCCGGATTTCTTTGAAGGTTGTCTCCTTTCCGTAACCCTGGATAGGAGCCCATACCGGGTACTGTCAGCTGAGCCCGGGACTTGTGTCAGGCAGGGTCGTCACTCCCTGAAGTAGTGAAGAAAATCACTACCCACTACCTCTGTAAAGTATTTGGCATGGAAAAAGCATCCAGCCATGGAAACCAGGCCAAAGAAGACAGAAGAGCTAAGTGCAGTTTTATGATTTGCCATTTCCTGTCAAACCAACCAACCCAGCATGGAAAACGGATGATAAATGATGATGTTGATAGTGATGATGCTGATGGTGGTGATGCTGCTGCTGATAATGATGATGACGATGGACTATTTCCCTTTTACCAAATCTATTTGCAAGACTTCGGATGGCCCAGAACTATAGCAGAAAATACTTGCCCAAAGTGCAGCACAATGGGTCTGAAGCCGTGATCATATGGTTAGGAAGCAAGCTTCTTACCAGACAGCCATACTTGTACCTATGTATCTACCTCAATATAGAATAGTATGTCCAACAAAATTACTTTACTGTTCTTATTTAGATCATCAGTCATCATCATCATCATCATCATCATCATCATCAATATAATTCCAGACAAAGTCTTGTGATAAATATAATCAACTAAAGCTTTTGAAGGTGCAACCCTGGCATGGCTGCGATCATCCAGTGAGTGTAACAAATAACATAGTCAAAGAACAACACTATAACTGGCTTCCAGTACTGATTCACAACATAGCAGTCTGCAATCAAATCAATATTACCGTATTACCTGTCTGCATGGCGTCGCAGGAAGTCTGTAACTTCCAGTTCTGTTTGAGGGCAGTTTATAAAAATTGGTATCCAGACTAGAAAAAGATCAAAGGTTACTAAAGCCATGGAAAACTTCAAGCATTTTCTGAGATCCATTTTGTAGAAGCTCGTGATAACACCACCAACAATCATTCCAATAGAAGACATCAAGACAAATGTGGTACCTTTTGAGGGATAAGAAATATAAGAATATTAGTTTACATCATAAGAAACTATGAGAGAATGTGAAATAATTCATTTTTAATGGTTGAACCATCTGAAGTAGATAAAGCTATTAGTAACAGCATGTAAATATTGGCTTAAAAGCCTTTGGCAACCTTTGACTTTTCCTATCCAAAGGGGTTTTTTTTTACTCAATATTTACATGCTATTATTTATTGTTTTTATCTACTTTGAGTTCAAACCTAAAAACAAAAAAATATTAGTATTTTTATGTAGTATTTTGATCAAGTGTAAGAATAGTTTCCACAAGTAAGTTCTCCATGTTTGAATTATTTTTAGCTTTATATAAATATAACTATATATAAGTTCAATATTTAAAAATAAATGTTTTGAGTATGTATTAGACATATACTTAAGATTCTACCACTGTATGTGTTTATATTACATTAACAATAAGACAGCAGACTGACTTTTTGATTTTAACAGAACCTTATTTCCAACCAATCAAATTTTATCATTATTTTCCAGTAATCAAATGTTATTATGTGCTGATGTATCTTCTGCTTGCATTCAATGAACATTGTTATGAATAAGATTAGAAGAATGTCATTAGTAGGAGTGCAAACAAATAAGTATAAACAAATACGACCACTATTCTGCTAGTATATTACAGTTCACGAATATCCTGAAATGTAAAACTAACAATCTCTTTACCAGAATGGAGGAAGACATGGAAAAATGGGGTACATATCAGCTTTGTAGTTAATCACAGAAGTCAAATATATAACTCCATTATTCCTGTTCTTCCCTGTAGTTAAGGTTGGGTTACAGTTTTTATAATAATAATAATAATAATAATAACATGCTTATTGTATACAGTGCTCAAGTGTTCTGTATCACATCAGAAAAGGTTGAAAGATAGAACAGAGGGCTGACATATAAGTCAAGTAAAGAAAGTCAGCAATGGAAGCTAGAAGTACTTACACAATGCACTGAATAAAACACAAAAAGATAGACAAATGGACATTAAGAGAGTCATAAAGAGAAATGGATGCATAGACACGTCAGGAGTAGTGTTGGTAAATTTTGGGAACATAGAACTTTTGAAGGCTGCAGTGTCTTGACAGTTTATTCCATGATTTGACAATTCTGTGTGCAAAGAAAAAAAAAAGTGCTTTTGAAGGTCATGGATGCTGCTGATGCAGTACTGTTTTTTTGTTTTTAATTTTATAAGTGCTTGTCTATGTGTGGTAGAGATACTGAATTCAAAAAGGTGACCAAAGTTGTTGAGGGAAAGATGGTGGATAACCTTGTGAGCTTCTACTAAGTCCGCTACTGGAAGATGAAAAAGTGATTAACCAACAAAATAGTGAGATTAAATTGTACCAGATAACATCTAATGAAGTCAGAAACTGCAGGTATGGTAATGATAGTTTTTTTATGAGAACTTGGAATATATTCCCAAAGATTCATTCCACATTGAAACTATCTATCTATCTATCTATCTATCTATCTATCTATCTATCTATCTATCTATCTATCTAT
>NC_068984.1:16999867-17001258 GCF_001194135.2 Octopus bimaculoides
AATCACCCGACAGTAAATCAAAATTCCATAAATGCTATCTGTAATTCTGTATTGACTCAAATGGAAAAATGTGTCACTCAAGAAGGACTTCAATTTGAACAATTTTCATGATGTTTCATATTTAGATGCTTTTATTAAATTCATTCAGTTGTTAAATATAAATAAATCTTGGAATTAAACGGGGGTTTGATTTACTGTCAGGTGACTCTTGGCCAAACCTGTACCATCATCATCATCATCATCATCATCGTCGTCATTTAACGTCCGTTTTCCATGCTGGCATGAGTTGGACAGCTTGACTGAAATCTGGAAAGCCAGTGGCTGCACCAGGCTCCAGTCTGATCTAGCAATGTTTCTACAGCTGGATGCCCTTCCTAACATCAACTGCTCCGAGAGTGTAGTGGGTGATTTTTACGTGCACTAGCATGGGAGCCAGTCAGGTGGTCCTGGCATCGATCACATTCGGATAGAGCTTTTTACATGCCACCAGCATGGGAGCCAATCAAGTGGACGTCTTTGTGTGTGTGCCCTTTGTGTTTGTACTCTACCATCATGTGACAACCAGAGTTGGTTTATTTATGTCCCTGAAACTTAGCAGTTCAGCAAAAGAAACCAATAGAATAAGTACCAGACTTTAAAAAAAATGAAAACAAATAAATACTGGCGTCAATTTGTTCAATTAAACACTTTAAGGCATTGCCCCAGCAAGGCTGCTGTCCAATGACTGAAACAAGTAAAAGATAAAACATGAAATTTAATTGGAAATAAAACTTACTGACGACAATATTGGTTTTCCATGAAGTCCATTTAAATTGAGTTTCAAAATATTTTGGTATGAAGGGTAAAGTGCCAGATGCAGAGAATATAATCAGACCTATGTGTCCTAAGATTAAAATCAATAATGGGTTTTTTGCCATGTTGTAAAATGTCTGGATCATATCTAATAAAAAGGAAAAAGAATTTAGGAAATAGTTAATATTGATATCATAATATTTAAGTAATAATTTTGAAATATTCATATTATAGATGCAAGAGTGGCTGTGTGGTAAGAAGCTTGCTTACCAACCACATGGTTCCGGGTTCAGTCCCACTGCGTGGTACCTTGAGCAAGGCTGACCAAAACCTTGTGAATGGATTTGGGAGATGGAAACTGAAAGAAGCCCATTGTGTGTTTATATACAGAGTGTCCACAAAGTCTGGGTACATGAGGATTAATACATACTTTAAGACATTATTATTTCTTATATTTAATTGTTTATGTTATGATTTTATTTACAGTCTGGGTACATGGGGATTAACACATACTTTAAGAAATTATTATTTCTTATATTATTTAATTGTTTATGTTACGATTTTATTTACCCCATGTACCCAGACTTTGTGGACACTCT
>NC_068984.1:17002068-17004369 GCF_001194135.2 Octopus bimaculoides
TGTGTGTGTGTGTGTGTGTGTGTGTGTGTGTGTGTGTGTGTGTGCGTGTGTGTGTGCATATTTGTTGTTTTCTAGTTTTTCTGGTAATTTATGCTTTATCATTCAGTTATTTTCATATTTTTATTCAGTCATGCATGACACTAGTGCAAAGAAGCACGGTATGTTTCATTATAAATGCATGCATATATTCAAGTGATTCATTAATTAGTTAAATAACTATCTAATTAATTGACATTAAAACTGTAATGACATACATTTGGTGCTTGTGTTTTAATTGCCAGCATAATCCTTCCGAACTACAACAGTATTTGTTGGAACAACTTTACCATTTAGAGCCAAAACTCACTTTGGATTCAAATTCAGAAGTTATTATAATAATCTAAAAGAATTCTTGAACTTATAATATCAATATATTTGTAACATTCACATATACAACATAGATAGACACACATATAAATGTGTGTATGTGTGTGTGTGTTGCTGGTAGTTTTTAGCCTTCTTTCCAACCAAGAACTTTTTAACCTAATATACTGGGTTCAAATTTTGACCCAAGGCCAGCAATTTGAAGGGGTTAAGTTGAATACATTAACTTCAGTTTTTATCGACCCTGAAAGGATGAAAGGTAAAGTGAACCTGAGTGGAATTTGAACTCAGAATGTAAAGATAGATGAAATGCTGCTAACCATTTTTCCCAGCATGCTAACAATTCTTCTACCTCACTGCCATTTTTTAACCTAACATATTACACGCTATTATTTATAGGTGTATAATATATATGTGAATTGTTTTCATGTTCAGTTGTAATAAAATCAATTTTGTAGAGTACAATTTACTATTCATAAACAGAAATTGTAGTTGTGGATGATGCCAGTGCTGCCTGACTGGCTCCCATGCTGGTCGCATGCATTAAGCACCATTCATGTGTGGGTCGTTGCCAGTGCTGCCTGACTGGCTCCCCATGCTGGTGGAATGTAAAAAGCACCACCCGAACGTGGTCGATGCCAGCCCCCTTGCCCTGACTGGCTCCTGTGCGAGTGGCATGTAAAAAGCATCATTCAAATGTTGCCAATGCCAGTGCCGACTGACTGGCTCCCGTGCCGGAGGCACATAAAAAGCAGTCACTACACTCTCAGAGTGGTTGGTGTTATGAAGGGCATCCAGCTGTTGAAACTCTGCCAGATCAGATTGGAGCCTGGTGCCACCTGGTGCAGCCTGCTGGCTTGTCAATCCTCAGTCAAACCGTCCAACCCATGCCAGCATGGAAAATGGATGTTAAATGATGATGGTGATGATGAGAATATTATTGACAGTAGCTTCAAAGTTTCAGCAAGTTAAGCCATCAGTGGACTGCAATTCATTGAAATTAATCTTGGCTTTATATAGTCTGTGTTGAGTTAAAATCTTCCTTGGTTGTGTGAGTTTGAGAGGTGTGGCTATTAAGTTTTAGGGGTGGATTGTTATTGGTTAAATTTGGGGTTTTGTTATTGTTTAGAATTTATTCATGTATGTAGAAGTTTGTAAGTAGGTGTGTATATTTATCTGTGTCCTTTGTTGTAGGTCGGTATAGGACAAGAAGAACAAGCACAAGTTAAACAAATTTCTATACTAACAGCACCATGACATGTTTGAGGAATAAACTCAACCTAAATTCTTTTGTGAACCCTAAAACATTCCATTACAAAAAAGCTGAATCACTCAATTACTAAGTTTTTAAATACTGGCGTAAATTTTGAACTAAACTTTGATCTTTGTCACATAATAAAAGCAAAGGATTAAATTCAATAAGATCAAATAATTCCATGCACTATACATGCACCTTTGATGAGTTGTAGTGCACCTGAGCACCATACACAATAATTTTATTATTATTATTTTTTTTAAATAACTAAAACTATTGGTGCATCCACTAACTAAAAAAACTTTCTATACCTATCTATATCCTTTTTATGAACCACTAAAAGCAATCCTATGATTTGAAGTGAACACACCTATAATAATAATAATAATAATAATAATAATAATAATAATAATAATAATAATAATAATACTCTCTGAACCAACCATAAACACTAATGCAGGTGAAAATCAAATAGATGAAGGAAGTCATACAGAAATCGACGCAACAGAACTACATGATCTAAAAAATCAAATCATGATTGAATGGCTGAAAATTAAAGAAACTAGTATGAATGAACGCGACACTCTCCCCAAAATTCGCAATTCTAACCAAAACCTGAAAATAATTGGTAAAATCCGCCTTGCACTTAAGGATATAATTTCAGCTAATGATGTTGATATTAC
>NC_068984.1:17007943-17012929 GCF_001194135.2 Octopus bimaculoides
AAACATTCACTTGAACAAAACTGTACAAATCCAAATATATGGTACCCTAGGCATAACACCTACATGAACTTCTAACTTGTTGTCTCTTGAGGTCTCTGGGTGAGACTTGGACCCAACTTGTACAAATGCAAAACAAAAGTCAAACATAAAATAATAATAATAATAATAAATAATAATGAAATTATTGTATACAGTGCTCAGGTGCACTAAACCTTGTCAAAAGTGCGCATAAAGCATATGCAGTATTGTACAAATGTCTGGAAAGTGAACAGTGTATGAGTCAGATACATGCTTGCGTGTGTATGGAGGGGAGAAAATCAGGTTGTAGTGTTGGCGAATCTCAGGAAGCATGGAAGTTTTGAAGGATGCATTGCTCCGACAACTAACAACTGATGCCAGCAGTTTGTTCCATACTTCAGCAACTCTTAGCATGAGCTCTACATGTATGAATAAATTTTAAACAATGACATGACACTAAATTTAATCAATAAAAATATCTCCAAAACATTTTTGCATCACAACCCACCTTAAAACCTAATAACTACTCCATTCAAATACACATATCCAAGGCAGATTTTAACTCAACAGAAACTATATAAAGCCAAGATTAGCTTCCATGGATCACAATTTGATGATGACTTAACTGGCCAAAACTTTAAAGTCATTATCAATAATATTCTTGTTTAAGAGTGATATATATATATATATTTATATATATATTCGAGCAAGGGTGTTGCCAGTGCTGCCAGACTGGCTCCTGTGCAGGTGACATGTAAAAACACCATTTGAGTGTGGCTGTTGCCAGTACCGCCTGACTGGACATCGTGCTGGTGGCACATAAAAGCACCCACTACACTCTCGGAGTGGTTGGTGTTAGGAAGGGCATCCAGCTGTAGAAACTCTGCCAGATCAGATTGGAGCTCAGTGTAGCCATCTGACTCACTAGTCCTCAGTCAAATCGTCCAACCCATGCTAGCATGGAAAGCGGACGTTAAACGATGATGATGATGATGATGATTGAGAAGACCTGTTGAATCAAGTATAACCAAAATTGTAGCTGTGGCCAATGCCTCCTGACTGGCTCCTGTTACAGTGTCACATAGAATGAATCATTTGAATGTGGCTGATGTTAGTGCTCCCTGACTGGCTCCCATACTGGTGGCACATAAAAATCACCATCCGAACGTGGTCAATGCCAGGTCTGCCTGGCTGGCTCTCAGGCCAGTGGCATGTAAAAAGCACCATCCAAACTTGGTCGATGCCAGGTTCACCTGATTGGCTCCTGTGCCAATGGCATATAAAAAGCACCATCCGTATGTGGCCGATGCCAGTGTCTCCTGACTGGCACCCATACCAGTAGCACATAAAACGCACTATTCGAATGTAATCAATGCCAGGCCCACCTGACTAGTTCCTGTGCCGGTGACACGTAAAAAGCTCTATCTGAACATGATCGATGCCAGGCCCGCCCGCCCGACTGACACATGAAAAGCACCCACTACAATCTCAGAGCAGTTGGCGTTAGGAAGAGCATTCAGCTGTAGAAACATTACCAGATCTGATTGGAGCCATGTGCAGCCTACTGGCTTTCTAGACCTCAGTCAAACTGTCCAACTCATGCCAGCATGGAAAACAGGCATTAAATGATGATGATGATGATGATGATGATGATGATAATCTGGCATTCCATCAGTTATAATGACAAGAGTTCCGGTCGATCCAATGATTGAAACAGCCTGTTTGTGAAATCAACGTGCAGGTGGATGAGCACTCCACAGACACGTATATGCAAGGAGAGTCAGCGTGACACAGAATGTGAGAAGGCTGGCGCTTTGAAATACAGGTACAACTCATTTTTGCCAGGCGAGAGAGGACCGGAGCAACATGAAATAATGTGTCTTGCTCAAGGACACAATGTGCCACAGGGAATCGAACCCATGACCTTACGATCATGAACTGAACACCCTTACCACTAAACCTGACACTCACATTATGTATATATGAATAAATGCACTCACACATGCACACACACACACACACACGTGTGTGTATTTTATTGTTGTAATAACTCTTCTTGTCCTTTTAGTTATTTTTATCAAACAATTCTAGGCTTGTCATGCATTTATTTTTACTTTGCTTATTGAAGCATGTTAACAGTAGCATTAATTGGTATGGTATCTCTATTCACGTGCAATCCTCCCTACACACACACACACACACACACACACACACACAAACACACACACACACACACACACACCACACATACACACACACACACACAACACACACACACACAACACACAACACACATACGCCCCCCACACTATCAGCCCAATTAAAATCCATACACATGCACATATACATACAATCTATCTGTCTATGTATCTATCTACCTATTTATAAATATACAGTGTATGTGTGTGTATATATATATATATATATATATATTTATGCACACATACACACAGCGAAAAAGACTTGGTAACAGCCTGCTTATTAAAGTGCAGTCAGTTGAAATTCACTGACAGACACAGTACAAAGAGCAAAGAACAAGGATAGGGTTATAATGTATGCGTAAAAGGTACATAATGGACACATCATTAATGATAAGGTCCCAGGCTGTGATGAAAGAACTTTGACGAATGAATTAATCAATCAATTAATTTATCTAAATATTAAATATGTAACTATCTAATTAATTGATGATAAAACTGAAGTGAACTACAACCAGTGTTTATGTCTTCATTTACAGCATAACCCTCCCAAAATAGAACAATATTAACTGGAAAGAGCTTATCATTTAGGCATGAGATTTTACTGTGGAATCAAATTGAGAAGGATATTTATGCAATTTTTTCATCAGAAAAGAAGTTTTGGAATCAAGTAAAGAATTTTTGAGATTCAATATATTCTTTTATTTGTTTCAGTCATTTGACTGCGGCCATGCTGGAGCACCGCCTTTAGTTGAACAAATCGACCCCAGGACTTATTCCTTGTAAGCCCAGTATTTATTCTATCGGTTGCTTATGCTGAACCGCTAAGTTACAGGGGCGTAAATGCACCAGCATTGGTTGCCAAACGATGTTGGGGTGGGGGGGACAAACACAGACACACACAAACACAGACACACACACACTCACACACACACACACACACACATACACACACACACACACACATACACAACACGCTTCTTTCAGATTCTGTCTACAAATCCACTCACAAGGCTTTGGTTGGTCTGAGGCTATAGTAGAAGACACTTGCCCAAGGTTCCACACAGTGGGACTGAACCTGGAACCATGTGGTTGGTAAGCAAGCTACTTACCACACAGCCACTTCATTTTTGAACTGATAGTTTCTTAAGCAAATATATCTCATTCTTAAAATTTATATAATTCAATTAATATTTTAGGTACTAGCATATTTTATACTTTTAGTTTTTTTTTATGAAATTGTAATTTTGGTTTAAAGCATTTCCACATGAGCTCTATAATTACCTTTGAAGGATAAAGGCTTTTTCTTCTCTGGTACATTTTCATTTCCCTTTAATTTTCTTGGGAATAAAAATAATGGTACTGACATTAATATGGCTGCCAGACCAAAAGTAAGAAATCCTAGCCACCAGGCACCAATCCATTGAGGATCAGAAGGTTTAAGAGGGGTTTCTGAAAGAAAAAAAGAAAATATTCACATTCATTTTTTGAACTGATCTATAAAACTTACCAATTCATAAAAAAAAAAAAAAATCATGTCCATCACATTTTGTCTAGCAAACTACTTGGTGCCACATAAAAAGCTCTGGCGATGGTACCACACAAAAGGTACTAGTATTTTGCCCTACTGTTCTAACAGTTTTGCTAATTCACTGATAAGATATTCTGACACATTATCATATGCCATCCTATCAAGTTGTAACATAGTTGATTATTCTTTTCTTTACATCATAAAATTTTTTCATGGGAAGTTAATAGATATATTTACTAAAATTGCATAAAAATATCTTTCTATTTCCTATCTTATCTAAACTAACTATTGCTTAACCATCCTTTCACACCATCTCCGATGAAGAAATATAATAAATATCCTGGAAACAGCTGTAAGACCTTCTATTTTTAAATGTTCTTTAATGCACACAGCCTTGGCTTTTTATCTCATTACGAAAAGTAAATTCTTATATTCACACGCTGATATATGACCTACGTTGGACCCCTTATTCGCATAATCACCGAACCTGGAGCTTAACTATGGTCTATCTACAGCACTTACTCAGTATTACCTGAAACCTCTGGGTCTAATTGACACCACTTTCGCTCATATCCTATATATATATATCTTTGATGATATATATACATATATATATATATATATATCATTATTATCATCATTACCGTTTAATGTCTGTTTACCATAATGGTATGGCTTGGATGGTTTGATTGGAACCAATGAGCCATCGGACAGTGCTAAGCTCTAGTAATGACATTGGTATGGTTCCTATACCCTTCCTGATGCCATCCACTTTACAGATAAACTGGAGACTTCAAAGAAAAATATTTCGGGTTATTTATTCCACGAATCATGCACAGATATCCCCTTCTCACACTTACCATTGGAAAAGCAGCAAAACTATGATTGATCTATTGGAAACCTATAATCAATAATGCTACTGTTGACGGAAAAAGAACTGCCTGAGATTGAACAAAAATATATAAACATGAAAGCTGTCCCTCACACACTTGTTATGTCACTATCTGATAAAGGTTTAAATATATAACTTAGTGATAAAGTCATTCACCTAAAGTTAATCTCTCTTTGTTAATCCTTCTATAAACACTGCATTTTATCTGTCAAGATAAAAGGGAAAAATTATTTTCAGTAGTTCAGAAAATGAATTCTAAGCCAATTGGTAGTTGTGGTGGGGATGGCAATAGCAGTAATGGTGGTGGTGGTGGTGGTGGTTGTGGTGGTAGTGTTGGTGGTGGTGGT
>NC_068984.1:17013260-17016803 GCF_001194135.2 Octopus bimaculoides
TATATATATATATATATATATATATCTACTTGTATATATATATGTGTATGAGTGTGTGTGTGTGTGCATGTGTATGAATGTATTTGGGTGTATTCATGTGTGTGTGTGTGTGTGTGTGTGTGTGTGAAGGGAGATGTTAGTGACCTAATAATTCCAAATAAGACTTCAGCAAAATGTCAAAAGGAAACTGTAATCTTGGTAGGTCACTGAAGTTTAAGCTAGATCAGTCAGGTTGCTCTGGTAATATGTGACAGTTTCAGAAATCCATCTGAATTGTTAATACGCCATTATGTTCATGAAGATTAGTAGAACAATGCCAGACAATACAAAATTAGAAATTAATGTTATCTAGATGTTCAATCTATTTTTATTGAACACATTGAGGTATGTACCATCAAAAAGTATATTATGAGTCACGATACAAAAAGAAAAGAGATATTTTAAGTGTTTAAGCTATAGTTTACTATAGCAGAATAAAAAAGTTGTTCTGTTTCTCAATCTGGAAAGTTCTTCATTATTACAAGAGATAAGCATTAGTGAAGATGGTGAATTGAGGATTTTTCCATGCAAAAAATGTTTATAAGGATACGAGGCATGTGTAGCAGTCTTCATGAACGAAGATAGGTTCAGAAAAGAAATGTAAGTATAATAATTCTTATTTGATCAAATTGTGAGTTCATCATCGTCATCATCGTCGTCATCATCGTCATCATCGTCATCGTCATAATCATCATCATCATCTATATTTAACAATTGTTCTCCATGCTGGCATGGGTTGGATGGTTTTATAGGGGCTGGCAAGCCAGAGAGCTGCAACAAGTATCAGTTATCTGTTTTGGCATATTTTCTATGGCTGAATGCCCTTCCTAATACCAACCAATCCTATATTTGTTTCAGTCACTTGACTGCAACCATGCTGGAGCACTGCCTTGAAGGGATTTTAGTCAAATGAATTGACCCCAATATTATTTCTTTTTTTAATTCTATCAGACTCTTTTTGCCGAAATGCTAAGTTATGGGGATGTAAGCACACCAACACTGGCTGTCAAGCGGTAATGTGGTGGTGGTGGTGGTGGAGGGACAGAGAGACACAAAGACACACACACACACACACACACACACACACACACACACACACATGATAGGCTTCTTTCAATTTCAGTCTACCAAATCCACTCATAAAGCCTTGGTCGGCCTGAGGCCTATAGTAGACAACACTTGCCCAAGATGCCATGTTGTGGGACTGAACCCAGAACCATGTGATTGGGAAGCAAGCTTCTTACCACACAGCCATACCTGTGCCTTGTCACATAACTGGCACCCGTGCCGGTGGCACATAAAATGTGAACACATCACTATCCTACAAAGAGTACCAGATTTCCCTCAACTGCACAAAGCAGCAGAAGTCTCCTGGCCCAGACAACATCCCAGTGGAACTTCTAAAACATGGCGGACTACTATTAAACACCAGTCTATTCACATTGATTCTCTGAATGTGGAAGAATTGCCATGTTCTTTAAGACCTCAAAGATGCTGTTATCATCACCATCTTCAAAAAAGGAGATAGAAAGATCTGTGGGAACTAAAGTGACTGAACTCCTTTTGAGTGTTTGGGCCTTGTGGCGGCAATGACTGAGACCTTTGGTATTATGTCATGCTTGAGAAGAAGACCCATCAAGTCAAGTAAAATCACAGTTGTGGCAGATACCAGTGTCACGCAAATGGCACCCGTGCCGGTGGCATGTAAGAGCACTCACTACACTCTCGGAGTGGTTGGCCACAAGAAGGGCATCCAGCCATAGAAACCATGCCAAATCAGACTGGAGTCTGGTGCAGCCTTCCAGCTTACCAGCCCTGGTCAAACCATCCAACCCATGCCAGCATGGACAACGGATGTTAAATGATGATGATGATGATGATATGTCATCATCATCATTTAACATCCATTCTCCATACTGGCATAGGTTGGACTGTTTGACCGGATCTAGTAAATCGGAGGGCTGTACCAGGCACCGGTCATCTGTTTTGTCATGGTTTCTAAGGCTGGATACCCTTCATAATGCCAACCACTTTGGTTTGCAGAGAAAGAAACATGTGTGCAGAACAGTTAGCATGTAAATGAACACGGACACACGAATGAAGACGCATACACCATCACACAAGCGTGTGCACATGGGAAAACACATGCCCAAAACACATACACCAGTGGCATGAAGTTATGGTGTGAAAGTGGCTGAAACAAATAAAGAGTATATATAAGTATGTATGTGTGTGTGTATTTGTGTGTGAGTGTATCTGTGTATCTGTGTGTGTGTGCGTGTGTGTGCCTGCATGTACATTCATACAAACACATTCTTGATTGTGGGCATATATGTAAGTGCATATGTGATAAAAAAAGAAAGAAAAAGCATAGTAATTTTTAATTCTGTAGTCCCACCTGATTGGCATGGAAAAAGCACCGTTCGAGCATGATTGTTGCCAGTGCCACCTGACTGGCTCTTGTGCTGGTGGAATGTAAAAAGCACCATTCAAGTATGGCCAATGCCAGTACTCCCTGACTGGCACGTAAAAAGCACTCTCAGAGTAGTTGGCATTAGGAAGAACATCCAGCTGTAGAAACCTTGCCAGATCAGATTGGAACCTGGTGCAGCCTCCTGGCTTGCTAGCCCTCAGTCAAACCATCCAATCCATTCCAGTATGGAAAGCAGATGTTAAACGACGATATTAGTTTGTTTCATTTTTTTTTTCAAAAGTTATTATTTTCCAGCTAGCTATTTAGTTATTTATAATTCTTCTTTTAATGCTCCAGCCAATAATCTGTGGCCATGCTTGGTCACCACCAAAACATTCTTCAAGTAGGCCAATATTCACTGTGTCTTACATTGAGTCTTACAGACACCCATGTCCTTCATCAATGAATGAACTGAGTAACCTCCAATCCAAGTTTTTTGCTGATTATGTTTGTCTTTTGACTATTTTGTTTTGTTTTCATTACCATAAACTTTAGAACTACCATATTTGATAGTATATAAGATGCACTTTTTTCCCTCAAAAAAGTCTTTAAAAATCAGCCCCAGACCTATATGCGTGATTGCTTTGAATATCACTTGCTTTCAGGTGGCGAACTGGCAGAAATGTTAGCATGTGGGACGAAATGCTTAACATTATTTCCTCTGTCTTTATGTTCTGAGTTCAAATTCCACCAAAGTCAACTTTGCCTTTCGTCCTTTCGAGGTTGATAAATTAAGTACCAATTGCGTACTGGGGTTGATCTTATTGACTGACCCTCACCTTCCCAAAAATTTTGGGCCTTGTGCCTAAGGTAGAAAAGAATATTACATGCTTTAATCCACTAAAAACATTTTTTCCCTGAATATGCATGGTTGAAACTGGGATTTATCTAATATGCCCATGCATCTTTTATGCCATTAAATACAATATTTGTTTCTTTATTGCCCACAGGGGGTTAAACATAGAGAGGATAAACAAAGAGATTAAGTCGATTACATCGACCCTAGCGTGTAACTAGTACTTATTTAATTG
>NC_068984.1:17018331-17042334 GCF_001194135.2 Octopus bimaculoides
TCCTGGAAACTGTTCAGAGGTGTACAACCAAGCAAATATCTTCCATCAGGCATCTACCATATTCTGAGTGCCTTGCTTCCCTGGGCAAAGATACATTTAAGCTCCAACATCTGGCAACTGACTTGGTAAACACCTACAAAATTATTAACCATTGTGTCAACAACCACCTGGAACGCCTTTTTGAGCTCCATGTGTCTAACTCACGTGGGCATGCCTACAAAGTCAGACAACAGCACAGCTCCCATGACTTTCGGAAAATTTTTTCCACACTCAGAGTTGCTGAAGCATGGAACAAACTACCTGCATCAGTTGATAGTTGCTGAGACATTGCATCCTTTAAAACCTCCATATTTCTTGAAATTCACCAACACTACACCTGATATTACCCCCACTCCATACACATCCATATATGTATACCATGACTCATACGCTGTTCACTTTCCTGACTTTTGCACATAATTCTATGTACTGTTCATGCACCTTTGATGAGTTGTAGTGCACCTGAGCAGCACCATACACAATAATTTCATTATTATTATTATTATTATTATTATTATTATTATTATTATTATTATTATTATCATTATTATTATTATTATTATTATTATCATTATTATTATTATTATTATTATTATTATTATCATTATTATTATTATTATTATTATTATTATTATTATTATTATTATTATTATTATTATTATTATTATTATTATTATTACCCACCCTGAAAGGAAGAGAAGGCAAAGTTGACCCCAATGGCATTTGAATGCAGAACTAGGAAGAAATGCTGCAAAGCATTGTCCAGTGTACTAATGATTTGGACAGTCAACCACCTTAAACAACAACAACAAAAACAACAATAATAGTAATGCAAGGAAAGAACAAAGTTGAAAAATCATTTAAAATATAATCAAGTAAATTAATTCAAACCTACAACACTATCTTGGTCAATGTCAACACGATGTGATAATTTTTATCAAAAAGCAAGATATATTTACTTAATTTATCTTCAGTTTAGGATTATGAATCACTATGTATCTTTACTTTTTTTTTATCGTTTTTTTTTTCTTTTATCTTTTATTTGTTTCAGTCATTAGATTGCGGCCATGCTGGGGCACTGCCCTGAAGAATCTTTTAGTCAAATGAATTGACCCTAATGCTTATAAATATATATATTTTCTAAAGCCTGGTTCTTATTCTATCAGTCTGTTTTGCAGAATTGCTAAGCAACAGTGACATAAACACACCGACATTGAGTGTCAAATGGTGATGGGGAACACACACACAAACACACACACACACACACAAAGGGCTTCTTTAGTTTCCATCTACCAAATCCACTCACAGGGCTTTGGTCGGCCCAATGTTGTAGTAAAAAACACTTGCCCAAGGTGCCACTCAGTGGGACTGAACCCAGAACCATGTGGCTGGAAAGCAAACTTCTTACAACATAACCACACGTGCATTAGTAATTTAGTAAAATAAAGCAAAACTGATACTTGCCTCCATGTTGCTTTGGTTAGTATTCCATTTTGGATGTGGTGTGATAAAGTAGGGCAGAGCACAGATAAGAATAGCAAGACCAACTGTAACATTGGTAATAGCTAACACTCTTGGTCTATGACAGTTCTTAAGTAAATAACCAAAAACTAGCACAGAAGATATAAATCCAACATCATTTATACTTATGAGAATTCCTGAGGATTTGCTTTGCAAATTAAACTGTTTTTCAATAGCTGTAATCTGTGATCCCAAATAATGGTCTAAAGAATGCACGAATATATTTGCAAGGCTGACATAAATGACAAAGACCTGAAAACAAAAATAAGATAAAACTGATATCACTTAATAGAATTGACAAATTAGCTACTTAAAAGCACTACAGAGTTTGACAACCTCGTAGTGTCCTGAATGGAAGGTGGATGACTAGTAATAATAATCATTTCTGCTAAAGGCACAAGGCTTGAAATTTGGTGGGAAGGGACTAGTCGATTACGTTGACCCAAGTGTGTAACTGGTACTTAATTTATTGACCCCGAAAGAATGAAAGGCAAAGTCGACCTCTGCAGAATTTGAACTCAGAATGTAGTGGCAGACGAAATATGATGACTAGTAATAACAATAGAATTGCTTGCTGGCAGAATGGTTAGTATGCCGGGCGAAATGCTTAGCGGTATTTTGTCTGCCATTACGTTCTGAGTTCAAATTCCACCGAGGTCGACTTTGCCTTTCATCCTTTCAGGGTCGATAAATAAAGTACCAGTTATGCACTGGGGTCGATGTAATTAACTTAATCCCTTTGTCTATCCTTGTTTGTCCCCTCTATGTTTAGACCCTTGTGGGCAATAAAGAAATAAGAATTGCTCGCTTTGAGTGTAATAAGTATAACTAAAAGAAAATAGATAATTAAAAAAAATAAATATCAGGTTGTTAGGTAAGTTCATTCATTTCTTTTCCCCATTTAGAGAATATTTTTTCATGGTGTCTTATGGCTTTTTGTAGTTCTATTCATCCTCTCCATCATTTTTGAAATTTGAATAAATTTTATCTATTTTCAAATATATGACAATGGATTACCGAATAGAGTAAAAAGCAAACAAATCTATCAAACAATCCACCCAATAAATAGACACATCAAAAATGACATTGAAAAAGGCTGTTAATGTGTCAACTGACTGAACCTGATGTTATTAAACACCCCTGCGTTTGTATGCAGACAGATACTTTATATATATATATTTGTAAGGAGAAAGAACTATGTTCCTGATCTTCTCTTAGAATTTCATCCGTGTCTTACATAAGCAAGTAATTTGCTCTGTTATCTCTGGTGACAAACATTTGAGGAATAAAAGTAATTTATTGCCATTTTTATCTTTCTCTGCAACTGCATCATCATTATCTTTACACTCCATTTGAGGCGATACATATGGCTTCCAATCACTCTCTGCATGCGGCCCTGTCAATGGCTTGTTTTGCAACTGTATACACAGCATGAAAGTATTTCCATCATTCTTAAGTTTCTTAACTCACCAGATTAATTTTAATAATACATTCTGAAACATTAGCCTTTTATTTGTCTGTCTAATCTAACAGCTTGCTATTTGGGTCTGACTCACTTTTTGATTATCGCGTTTTTTCTACTTCCACAACTAAGTATACAGTATTACATTATATTTATAAACGTGTGTGTGTGTGGGGGGGTGTGTGGGTGTGTGTGTGTGTGTGTTTACATGTCATTGGCTTATGTCAGACAAATGAGAAAAGAGTGTTAAAGGATATGTTTCTTTTATTGAAACTGAAACTCAGAGTTTTTCTCATGACTTGAGTTTCATGCCACTGTGATCTTCAGGCAAGAACTCAGAGTTTCTGTTTGAAAAAGAACTATATCATTCATATATATATATATATATATATATATATATATATAGTAAATCCAAAATAGAAAATCAAACACAAAAAACAACAATGCGAGGATGTGGTACATGTAAAGTATTAGCAGACGCTCAGGGAAGGAAAGAAAGATGGTTTAACACTTCTTTGGAAGCAGAAGAAAGTCCAATAGAAGGGAAGACGGAAGAAGAAAATCACCAACGATTCACATGTGGTTACATATATATATATATATATTGTCAGTAAATCATATATATGTGTGTGTGTGTGTACTTATATAGCGCTTTATGAATATGAAACCACGGGTAACCCTTTGAACCTGTCATAACTAATATTCTCTAAATATATATACGTGTGTGTGTGTGTGTGTGTGTGTGTGTGTGTGTGTGTATTGTGTTAAGAAGCCACTATTGTTTAGCTTTCAGGTTTAAGAAGAAAGGTGTTTAAAACATTTGCATTTCTTCTCAGACTTGTTAGCATGATGAAGCTGACTGAGGTTCAGTTTAAACGTTTTTGAGAAAATGTGAGTAGCAAAGAAATTTTAGAAGGTTGCAGTTAAGTTATAGTTAGAAAGGATTGGATGGGACATTAGAACAGGGATTAGTTTTGTAAAATACAGTAAAGAGGATGAGGGAAAGAAAGGTGAGTGCATTGATTGCTACACAGTTCTGATATTTTAAAGGAGTAGCTGGGGCTGTTGTAATAGTGGTAGATGGGACACAGAAAGGATACAGTATAAAGGGAGATCAGTGGTTATAACATACTGACATAAGAAAATTCTAATCAGTGAAGTTTCTCTCATTTTGGATTTAGTCTAAAATAAATATGATCTTGATTACAATCTTGGTTAATATAAAAGATTTTTGAGGAATTTGTTGGTCTTTCTCATCTTTTCATATAAATCTTATAAAAAATGAAAGAAAAAGACATTTCTTTCTTAATCCTGTTTAAAGCTATAGATTCATCCAGTGAGCTAAAACAATAAAATATTAATAAAAATTGATTGATGAACAATTAGTATTTTAAAGGTTTCATCAGATGTATGACCTGGTCACTGGTACACTTCCATGACAGGTAAGGAGTAAAGGAGTAAAGACCCCCTTCAGTCATGAATGACCATGGGATTACACCCAGAAAGTTCTCCTCCGAGGCACAAGTCCAGGCAAGGTTGTTTATGGAAGACCAGCAGTCGCCCATACATACCAGTCTCTCCTCTCTATGACACCAATATTGTCCAAGGGAAGGGCAAAGGCCGATACAGCTTGACACCAGTGATGTCACAACTCATTTCTACAGATGAGTGAACTGGAGCAGCATGAAATAAAGTATCTTCCTTAAGAACATAACACGCAGCCCTGTCCAAGAATCAAACTCACAACCTCACGATCGTAAGCTCAGTGCTCTAACCACTGAGCCATGTGCCTTCACTTGTCATGTAATAAGTATTTTAATAAACTAAGGTAGTTTAATTACTTGCAAAAAAGATTTGAATATCAGAAAATTTAACAACTTTATTTTTACCTTTATGCTAATCAATCTTTGTGAGAATAACGACCAACATTTATTGTGAAAATAGGAAATATTTTGTCTTGATCTGTGTATCTCAATATCATTGCTGTTGTAAGAAGGTTTTGCTTCAGTCGTTCTGTTCATCTTGGTTCTAGAAAGAGAAACAGAAAATTTATTATCTATTATTTTGTTACATGTTTCAAAAATGGAATGGAACAAAACAGTACAATTGTCAGAAGAATGTCTATGAACTTAATTATTTGCTAAAAGGTATAGTTAATAAAAAAGATTAATAGCTAAAATAGATGAGCTCCTGGGCTGCCAACTGATATATTACACTGATTTATTATTTAAATGCAAGAACACAAATTTAGAACAAAGGAGGTAAAATATGTGCAATGTTAATGCATTTCTCAAAACATTTTTAGCAATATTAGCTGATCGACCAGACTATCAGATATCCTTATACATCACTTTTCACAACAGACTTCCATTCTTTTTTTGGTTATGGCCTTCTCTTTCATTTGCACCTGAATTTCTTTTAACAAATCATCTTCTCATCATCCTAGAGAGCTTCTAAGTGGTCTTTTCCAGTCTCTTAGATATGACTCAGCTACTGCAAGGGACTACCTTCTGTTTATGAGTTTTCTTTAGTATGTCCGGTCCAGTAGAATCTGCAATTTTAGTATTGTGCTGTCACATTGTTCACTTGTTTCTCTTCTCAAATTATCTCATTTCAGATATGTTCCTGAAATGACATTCCCAGCACAAATCTTTCCATGGCCTTCTGTGTCATAGCCAGTCACTGTTCTTCATTCTTTATAGTAGTCCACATTTTATTTGCATATAAATGCTGAAGTAGGACTGTGGTATTAATGAGACTGAAGCTTAAAAAAATCAACAGCCTCGATAACAGCCAAGAATGGTAATTTCACATGTCATTGCTGTTGTAAAATGTTAGCCATCATATCTTTCCTGTCATTTGCCTATTAAATTAGATCTTAAACTATTAAGCTACGATCAGAAACATCTCACATGAGCAGATAATATTTGGACAGAATTTGAAGTGTACACTAAATTTAACAACAAATCTTAAAATTTACTAATGAAGAATACTCTTTATGTTCTATCACTTTGCAGCCAAATATTTTTCAAATTACAATCCACTATCTTTATAGAGAATAACACAGTGAACATTGTTGTGTAAAGCATACCTTGTTTGAAAATGTATCAGATTCTCATAAGTGCTACAGGTAATATGTATCCTAATACAACCATTTGCATTGTTAGTGAATAAACTGATAAACCCATGAAGCCTACTTGATGAGGAAAAACAAAACCTCTCAATGGATGGACAAAGTCAGAGGAGTCAAGAGCCATCAGATATTGTGTATTTATATACGTTTAAGAAACATAAGATGTGTGGATTTTCAGTGGAAATTCATGAAGGAAACCCAACTATTAATTGTCAAAGGTAATAGCATCTTGAGACATGTAAATCACCCTGGTCATTCCACTGCTTCCTTGATATACACCCAACCAATTTGGTCCTCTTGCCACTAGTCTAGGACGTCAGATGGGAGAATGAAGCTGGTTATTCAGTGTAGTTTATTCCTCAACTATAATCCTAGTTCAGTGCAAGTCAGCACTTAAACTTCTCTAAACCACAGACAGAAAGCAGACCTTTCTTTGCAACGGTTGGGGTATCACATGTATCTGAGATAATGAAATACTGCTATTTCTATGGTTTCTTCACACAGAAGATGTAGTATAGGCAGGGGCAGTCATGAATCTCCAGTGACCTGTAAGACTGCATTCTCCATTGTTGTAATGAAGTATTTGGCTGTTGTTGAAAACAAAGGATGAACAACATAGTTAAAAATATGACAAAATGTTCATGGTTGGAACACCTTTGATCATAGGTTTACTTGATAAGAAGTGTGTGTATGCATGTATGTATATGTATATATGTATGTGTGTACGTTTGTATGTATGTATTCTGCATATTCATGTGTTTGTGTGTGTGTGTATTTCTGTCTCCTTGTGTGTGCATGTCTGAGTGTGTGTGTGTGTGTGTGTGTGTGTGTGTGTGTGTCAATGTGTGTGTGTGTGTGTGTGTGTGTGTGTGTGTGTCAATGTGTGTGTGTGTGTGTGTGTATGCAAAAGCACATATTTGAGTTTAGCTGCATGCAAAAATAATTTGCTATATAGATCAAGTAAACTTAATATAGATCACAAAAAGTAACAAGGTCGATCCAAGGTTTCTAACTTGGGATTATTCACACCTGTCTGCTATGTCTTATTCACACCTGTCTGCCAGGTCTTATTCATACCTGTCTGTTAAAGACAAGTAATATTTTGTTGACATTTCTCACAGCATAATTGATAATACAATGCTGCATTGTCATGAAATTGCTATTAACTGTTTTGTTACCATATTTCTGTAAAAAAATGTGCAGCCTTTGTTTCAATTAATTTTGAAAATAATGAAAATTTTAGTTAAATAATTTTGTCATTATTAACCTGGTGGCAGGCTGGCAGAGGCATTAGCATCCTGGACAAAATGCTTGGCAGCAGTTCTTCCACTTTTATGTTCTGGGTTCAAATACCATTGAGGTTGACTTTGCCTTTCATCCTTTTAGGATAAGCACCAGATGATCACTGGGATTGAGGTAATCTATGAGCCCCTATCCCTGAAAATTTCAGGTCTTGTGCCTATTGTATAAAGAATTATTAATCTTGGGTTTTTATGGAAGATTTTAATAAAGATTGCTTTAACCCTTTATCATTTAAACCGGCCATATTAAGCCCAAATATCTTATCTGTTTTATGTTCAAACCAGCTATATTGGGCCTCTCACACCTACCCTACTATGTCATTCTAAAAATAAACCATCACATCATCAAAATCTCAAAGCTACAAGATAATGTGTGATTACATTTGACAGAGTAATTTGAATGCTAAAGGGTTAAAACAGAAAGTTTGTAACAGAACCAGTGCTGGTCTCACACAAGTTACTATCAAAAGCATTATGATATATTTCACAAACAATGTTATATCTTAATATATAAAATCGCAATTTTAAATCATTGATAGTAAAATAAAGGAAGTTTTAAAAAATATTGTCAGTTATAAGATTCATCATCATCACCATCGTCGTTTAACGTCTGCTTTCCATGCTAGCATGGGTTGGACAATTTGACTGAGGACTGGTGAAACCAGATGGCTACACCAGGCTCCAATCTGATTTGGCAGAGTTTCTACAGCTGGATGCCCTTCCTAACGCCAACCACTCAGAGAGTGTAGTGGGTGCTTTTACGTGCCACCGGCACGAAGGCCAGTCAGGTGGTACTGGCAACGGCCACGCTCAAAATGGTGTCTTTTATGGCCACTCGCACAAGAGCCAGTCCAGGGCCACTGACAATGATCTCGCTCAAAAGTCCTTACACATGCCACGGGCACAAGTGCCAGAAAGGCGACGCTGGGCACAGGTACCATCACGATTTCGCTTTCGCTTGCCCCAACAAGTCTTCGCAAGCTGAGTTATTTATAACTAATGTTTAAGAAATATATAAAAATAACCATTCACAAGCAAAGGGATATGTAAGAGAAGTTTCTTTTATGGAATGAAACAAAAAAATTTGCTCACCTGAAATGATCTGTGGAATGTCCTAATGTTTCAGCAAAGTAGAAATAGTCAAAATAGCTGGCAATAAATTAGCTTTTATATAATTAATATCTCAAATGAAAGTGAATGTATTTTTGTGCCAGTCGAAAGCGATACAGCTGGTGTTATAAATTAATTGCACCAATGGTTTTATATGATTGAAAACTTATTTTGCTTATTATTGTAGGGACACACTCTTTAATTTATGCTCAAAATATGGAGATTTTACAATTTAATTCATCCAAAGCAGCAACCATCCTACTTAACACCATATGTTCATGTATGCTTTGGAATATATTTACATGATTTTGTTGTCATTGTACTATCATGTATATAATGGTGTCTCTCATTAGATAGATATGGTCTAATTAGTAACAGCTGATTTCATTAAATATTGGAGCCAATTAAAAATGATATGGGAAATGAGCATTTGATAGTCAGTATTTAATATGAAAAAAATGTTGACAAAAATTGACCACTAAATTTTAATGACAGTGAATTGGATCATGAATAGGGGCAGTAAACAAAGCATTATGAGAACTGAGTAACCCCAGAGAGCTTTCACTAAAAAAAAAAGACATAACTATTATTGAGACTACTTTAAAACATTGAATCTTTATTCTCACCAGTGCTACATCATTTGCACAATTGCCCCAACAATTTGTCCAAGGATAGGGCCACATACCATATGTCTCCCACACAATTCAGGCTCACAACACATAAATTTACTACAACACATAAATTTACTACAACACATAAATTTACTACAACACAATTTCTTTACTTCAACAGGCCCTGATCTATTTAACATTGACCCAAATGAAATCAAAGTAGAAAAAGATCCCATCACCTTCAAATGAAACCTGGATAAATTTCAAGGGATACCAGATAAGCATAGGGCCGATGCTAAGCCCCTGCAACCCCTGTGGTCACAGGGGGCCTCCATAGTTGAGGAGCCCCTTGTTAAGATCAAAGTACATAGAGGAGTCATCTATTTACTTTGGTTAAGATGTTGAACAAGAATTAAAGTATCCATGTTAACTGAAAATTTCAAGAAATAAAATGGTAATACATTGTACCTGCAAAAGTTCTTGTAAAAATATTATATTGTACCATGGACGTGTACCAGACTATGTTGATTGTCTACGATAGCTATTGAACATGAACTTAGCTCTCAGCTTGAATATTCTGAACTGATCGATGATTTTATGAAGCGAAAAGTGCACCGTATTTGTCTTTGAAAGTTGCCTGGATTATAAAAGTGCTCTTATATTAAAACCTGAAAGTTTTACTTATTGAAATTTAAATTTATAATAGACCTAAATTTATAATAGACCTAAATAAATTTAAATTGTTATACTTTTAAAGATGGTTGAAGTGAAATGTATTTAAGTCAACCTTCAATTCCAGACATGTCTAACGGGTGGGCATTCCATCTGTCAGGACCTAAGTTTGACCACTCTAGATATTTATGGACTTTATTACAGGCTGTTTGGGAGGAATGTCACAACAAATACTGCTGAGAACTCAGATGTTGTTTATTGCTCTGGTTTTCGTGGGAAGAGGGTGGAAGATTGAAAAGGGGTCAGAAAAATTGCTCCCTTTTCAATATTGCTCAACACCATGTTTTTACTTTCTGAGAATACTTCACAATTCACTGCTGACAGTATTGAAAGCCTTTGACAAACTTACAACATTGAATGGGCTCTGCTGTTGCTCCTTGCATTTCTTCCTTGTCACAAAAAAACAAGTCTGACTTTACCTCTGTTGTGATGTTATCTTATGTTTATTAGGCGTAGGAGCGGCTGTGTGGTAAGTAGCTTGCTTACCAACCACATGGTTCCAGGTTCAGTCCCACTGCATGGCACCTTGGGCAAGTGTCTTCTACTATAGCCTCAGGCTGACCAAAGCCTTGTGAGTGGATTTGGGAGACGTAAACTGAAATAAGCCCATCGTATATATATATATATATATATATATATATATATATATATATATATATATATATATATATATATATATATATGTATGTGTGTGTGTATATGTTTGTGTGTCTGTGTTTGTACCCCCAACATCGCTTGACAGCTGATGGTGGTGTGTTTACGTCCCCATAACTTAGCGGTTCGTCTAAAGAGACCGATAGAATTAGAATAAGTACTTGGCTTACAAAGAATAAGTCCTGTGGTCGATTAGCTCGACTAAAAGGCGGTGCTCCAGCATGACCACAGTCAAATGACTGAAACAAGTAAAAGAGTATATAAAAGAGTAAAAGAGTCTTTTGAGCCAAGACTTTCCTAGTAATGGATAGAAGTACTATACTCCTACTGTTGGACTAAAGAGATGTATAAGCCTTGTTTTGATAGATAGTGCTAATGTTTGCATCCTTCTAGTGATGAGGCATATACTCCTGGTTTCATGATTTCATGCCTGTGTGATGTAATGATGAAATGTAGATGATCTTAGGTAACTCCTCTCTTTTAAGAGCCCTACAATGCAATCAGTTAATACAAGTTGCTATGGAAAGGTTTTGCTGAGTAAGGGATAAGCTATATATTTGTATGGAAAACTTTCCATTTCATCTTAGATATAAAAATCAGTAGCAGCAACAAGCTTTAGGCAAGAGAATTGCAAACAGGTGGAAAGTAACCACACACCTACCTCCACCTAATTTCATTAAACATGTCACCATGAATACAAACATACTTAATGAATGCTTTACTATATGATTTTTGTATTCCAAAATTTTATTGTAATGTCTGTGCTGTTGTTCTTCTTGTGGCTGCAGAAAGAAATTACATAGCTGAAATCAATGAAGGAACCTCTATGTTGTTACTCAATGTGCTAAAAGT
Organism: Octopus bimaculoides; assembly: GCF_001194135.2. Classification (NCBI taxonomy): domain Eukaryota; kingdom Metazoa; phylum Mollusca; class Cephalopoda; order Octopoda; family Octopodidae; genus Octopus; species Octopus bimaculoides. Next base: position 17,029,747 of record NC_068984.1, read on the forward strand.
AGAAGCCAAAACTTCTTTAGAGCACACCCTAACGTTTTAAAAAGAAGGACACATTGAACAATATAAACTGAGATATAGGAGAAAAACTGAGATGCCATTGATCATCAGTTTGCTCAGGGATGGCTGATCTGGGGTTGTACAACTTCAGTACATCTTCACTTACCAGCAAATGGCCTGTATGTTTAAGTAAACCTTCATTTCCTGACGTGTCTAAAAGGAAGACATTCCAGCTGTCATGGCCAAAGAATGAGTTTTATTACTCTAGATATTTATGGACTTTATTACAGACTGGAAGGAGTGTCACAAAAAATATTGCTGAGAATTCAAATGTTGTTAAATGCTCAAAAAAATTGCCACACTTTCAATCATGCTTAACACCATGTTGAAGAAAGTATTATATGAATGCAAACATTATGGCAAGAGGTACAAATGAGGGTAGCTACATGAAACTCCATTCTTCACCAAGTACCACATATTGGAGGAGGATCTCAGTAATAACAGTGTAGCAAAACGGCTGAAACTACAGCAAAAAAAAAAAAAAAAATTTTGTCTTTTCATTAATATATGGAGTGGTACTAAAAATAGTTACTATTTTTTTTTTTGTGCAGTTTGGTGTAAAGTTGATATTTGTTAGTTTGGGAAGTGCTGGTTTAACTAGGTCGTCCTTGGTCCAGAAGATCCAGTCTTTCTTTTTTTTCTTTTCAGTGCCCTGTATCTTGGACTACCTTGTCCCACATGTTCATCTTTTTTTTTAAAGACAATAATGTGTTTTGAGGTGTGCTAGTGCCACATAAAAGCACCCAAATCAGTGCACATAAAAGCGCCCATGTTGGTTCCGTATAAAAGCACCTGGGCGGTGCCACATAAAATCGCCCAAATTGGTCCCATGTAAAAAGCATCCAGTGCACTCTATGATATGGTTGGCGTTAGGAAGGACATCCAGCCATAGGAACCATGCCAAAACAGATAATTGGAACCTGGGCAGCTAGCCAGCTCCTGTCAAACCGTCCAATCCATACCAGCACGGAAAACAGACGTTAAAGGACGATGATGATGATGATAACATGGTCCAATGTAATTTTCCTTCTTTAATAGCATGTAATTTGTGTGAGATTTGGCTGTTATCTCCAAGTCGTTCGTGTCATATATGCATTATGGATATTTTTTTCATTCCACAGTTTAATGGAGCAACTACGTCTTCATTCTCTGTGAGCATGGACTCAAATCCAGCCGCCATATGCACTTTTCTCAGATATGAAAACAAAGATAGTACAGAGTACTGAGATTTCGTTCTGTAGTTGAGATTGTTAACTCTTTGAAGTAAAGATTTAAAAAAATAGATAACACCTCTCAAGATAGTCGAAGTGATAAGTGTGCAACATAGACGTTCTGAATCTGCACACTGCAAAAGTTGGTCCAGAGAGAGCAAAATTAAATAACAAAAATGTTTCTTCAGAACTACTTTCGCAGCTTTACACAATATCCTTTTCTACTCTAAGCACAAGGCCCGAAATTTTTGGGGAGGAGACCAGTCGATGAGATGGACTCCAGGATGCAAATGGTACTAAATTTATTAACCCTGAAAGGATGAAAGGCAAAGTCGACCTCAGTGGAATTTGAACTCAGAACGTAAAGACAGACGAAATTCCGCTTAGCATTTCGCCCGGTGTGCTAACGTTTCTGCCAACTCGCCGCCTTGACTTAACGCAATATCCTTTTCTACTCTAGGCACAAGGCCCGAAATTTTGGGGAGGGGGGCCAGTCGATTACATCGACTCCAGGACGCAACTGGTACTTAACTTATCGACTCAAAGAGAATGAAAGGTAAAGTGAACCTCGGCGGAATTTGAACTCAGAACGTAAAGACAAACGAAATATCGCTAAGCATTTTGCCCGGGGTACTAACCATTCTACCAGCTCTCCGCCTATCATCTATCTCAAACACTTCAGAAGATATACAATTTTAAACAATTTATGCATATCACGATTTTCTTATAAATTACCCACTATGCTAGAGTTTTCGGAATAATTGTCAAAAGTTTTATCGATTTTGCAAGTGATTGAATAATTGAATCAAGAGAAGTAAGTCATTGAAGACATCTTTAAGTGATCTCCCTTGCATGTCTCTCAAAATGGCAGGCCTGAGTGGCGCTGGAGGGGCACCAGTGGAAATGAAATATAATTCAAACCAAAGATAACCTACAGTTTTATTTTTATCATTTGAAAATAGCATAAAGTAAGGATTTTAACAAATTTTCAGCACTGAAATTGTTTTTGTAACCCCTTGTCTAAACGACTATATTGAATTAAATGTTATTAAAGTCAACGTTGAATGACCTTTACTTCATTCTGACGAGAGACAAAAAATTCCATCAAGTGAATCCTGTTTTATTCTTCTTCTCTTTATAATCTCTCATTGATTACAATTTTTATTCGTGCCCTTGCTTTTCTTTGTTGAATTAATTCAAGTTGATTCTATAACTTTATTATTTATTACCCTTTAATGTTCATTAATATTTGTTTATATTAAATTTCACGCCCCGTTTTTTTTTGGTTTTTTTCTCTAGTTTGTTTTTATGTTTTATTAAAAAAAAAAAAGGGTTAAAGTCTGAAAAAGTGATACTAATTAGATATAACTGCCAAATGTCTTCTTTTATTATTATTATTAGACTGTATTTTAGAGAACTATCCAAGTCTGAAATGTATCAACCGTTTGCTCATGTTCCCACTTGTTTTGTTTTCGTTCGAGTCCCTAACCTTGAGTGATTAAAAATAAATATACTCATTCATATTATGTAATAATTCACAGCACCAAATTGTAATTCTGTGTAAATTTCGTCTATATATTATCGTAGCATTTTAGATATGTTTCTTAATACTGAACGAGGGAAGGTTTGGAACTAAACACGGGACGTACATTGTTGTCAAGTTAATTACTGCTAACATTTTCAGTATCTTTTCTATCATTTGACTGACGAAAACTTTGCCTCGTCTTTTTATTTACCCTCCTTTTTTTGTGTGCGTGTTTTCTTTCTAACCTGCCTCAATACCGTAGAATAAACGTAAACGTTTTGTTTATTCTACGATGTACAGGTAGAAACCTTCAGTTTTTCATTGCTATTTGTACACATGTGGTTTATAGATTTTTAATTTCTCATGTGATTGTATTATGTAAAAAAAAAATTTTAAAAAAAGAAATTGAAATTTCCAACTTTTGATGTTGGAAATATCTTTTCTCCTCATTCGTAACTATCTGTCAATTTAGAAATCTAGTTGATTATGAAATACGAAATATAAATAGTATTATCCGTAAATATTTTGTATAAATCAGCCATTGTGCAAATTGCATCTCATATTTGAGTTTATCACCCAACATCTTTTAAAAACTAAATCTTACTTCTATCAAGGAAATTTTAATTGAAGTTTATTTCGAACGTTCATTTCTAAGCCAATGTGTAAGAGTTGAAATTGTGAATTGCATGTACATATTGCATTATAATGTAAAGACTATTTCATTTGGAGAAGCAAATAGTTTTCGGATTATTATGTTTTTTTATTAAAGTGTCACATTTCTAAAATTCCGAAGTCTCATATATCAAATTTTAGCAATAAAAAAACAAAATCCTCATCTGGAGGTACATGAAGCTGAAATGCTTATAAAGTCAAGGAGAAAATATTTCTAACAGAAACCAGTACTAAGAGGTTACGATGTTATTGAACAATAATGAATTACTTAGCAATACTTAAAGTGAAACCTTTCAAATGTCAGTGTATGGTTTAGCCAGGGGAGGAAGACTACATGCGCGACCTTTTCCATTCCTCTCACTGGACATTGTGGGAGGAATGGTAAAACAAGTTATCGTTCTGGAGAACTTATCTGAATGCTCTTCTAAACTCACCCACGAGCCAGGTTGTGGTGTTAAACTGGGCATTGGATTGAATTTAACACATCATCAAAATTTTCGAATATTTTTTGTAATTTTCCTGTTAATACATCAGAGTAAATAAGGTCAAAAGAATTATCTACTGAAAGGTGAATTTGACTAAAAACACTTCCTTTAAAGACAGAATACTTAATTATACTTCAATTTTAATCCGGATTAAATGGTTTTAAAACTGTATGATACTATTGATCTCAAATAATTTCAGTTTTAAATCAGACTAATTTCACTGTTCAACTTGTATGCGAAAAGCTTTTTAAACTGATGTTTCTGCCATTGCACTTAAGATTGCATTTCTTAAGTTCTCTGACTTTTGTTTTTTATATCTAAGTTTCTCAGTTCTATTTTATTATTGTATCAGTTGATCTTACTTCCCCATATACAAAGGTTACACAACTATAAATAGTAACTCAGGCACAGAATTTTCCAGTAATAACATTTATACAAAGAGGAAGAATGAAATGTTCTTCTTATTCTTTTGCTTCAAAGATGTTAAGAGTAACATACATAATGGATAATTTAGCTTCTAAGATGTTTTAACAGCTCTCTGTTTTTTTTTTTTTGTCTATTTCTTACAGAGGAATCTTTGCTGTATCATGGATCCATCAAACTTAAGTAATTCTGACATACCAATTTTAATGAAAGGATGCAAAAGCTATGCTGAATTTTTGTGTGGTTATGGTGCTGCCTTTATCAACATTACTGTCACATTTCCCATTAACAAGGTGACATTTCGTCAGCAGCTCTATGGTGTAAGTAGTGTGACTGCTTATAAACAAATTTATCATGAAGGTCTACGCCATTTATACCGTGGGCTTCTGCCTCCTTTGTTACAAAAGTCAACATCTGTTGCAGCTATGTTTGGAATTTACCAGAATTACAATGAACTACTCTTGAGGAAAACTAATCTGCCAACAGATGTTAGGAAAGGCACTGCTGCATTTTTTGCTGGAACTACAGAAGCAATTTTGACACCTTTTGAGCGCATACAGACACTTATGCAAGATCAGACTTACCATAAACGTTTCCAGAACACCTTTGAAGCATTTCGAATGACAAGTTCTTACGGACTAAGGGAATACTACCGTGGTTTGACTGCTATTCTTTTGAGAAATGGACCGAGCAATGTTTGTTTCTTTTTGGGGCGGGACCATATCAAAGAATGTCTTCCAGAAGCGGAAAGTAAATTAGAAGTAATTGGACAAGACTTTATAAGTGGAGCTTTATTAGGTGCTGTCATTAGTACTGTTTTGTTTCCATTAAATGCTATCAAAACACGCATGCAGTCAGAATTTGGATGTAAATTTATCAGTATTTACGATGCTTACTGCATACTGCTTACTGAACGTAATTATTCACGAATTAACTTATTACGAGGAATGCATATCAATTACATAAGATCATTTATGTCATGGGGAATTATTAATGCTTCTTATGAATTTTTGTTGACTTTCTTGAAACCAAAATCTTGATCACCTGAAAGTGAATGCTGGACAGTATGATTCTGAGCCCATAAATAGTAATGAATTTTTTTTTTTTAATTGAAAGGATTTGTTCAAGGTAGGATAGTAAATGGGAAAATAGTTTAGTGCTGATTGCTTTACTGCTTTTTTTTTTTTTTTTACTTCTGTAGTTTATTTGTATTAATGATTTAGTAGTGTAGAATATTTGGCTGTGTTTGAATGCACTAATTTGATGCATGGTGGTGATATTTTCTGAAATGCTTTTATTGATTTCAGTCCATCTAAAGATGAAATATAATGCTTTTTGTGACATACTTCCGTTTATAATATTTGGGGAATGAATGCTGATCAGTCGGTATCATGTTAAAAAGTTCAAACTGAAAGCAGATTTTTGTTTTAGTTTGTATAAGTTCTTCGTTCTAACCATGTTGTTTCAATTATGTTCTCATTCCCATTTAAAAATGGAACTATTCTGCTGATTATCAAGTTAAACGCTTTAATTACTATATGTTGTTGAGTATAACCACCAGATGAGGGTGCTATCCCGAGATACTACTAGTAATTAAATTATTAATAATGATTTTTTTTGACTTGGAACAGTCATATTTTTTTTTTTTGTAGCAGGTACAATTAATTAATTTGACCAAAGCAGTTGACTAAGACTTATTTTGATCCTTTGTTTCTACCATCCATTACAGTCAATAATATTGAAGTTATTCTAACACTTAGTGTCAAAGGTTTTTCTTCTTTTTTTTTTACATGTGTGAATGTGAGTTTAAAATTTAGATGTGTGGTATGCGAGATGTTTGCTCTTTTGTTTTGTTGAAAAATACTTTTTTTTCTTTTTTCAATGAAACATCATTAATTCTTTGTTTCTTGTTTCACTACATGATTATTTTACCAATTTTGTTTCTACAAAAACAAAGGTGAAAGCAATCCTTTTCTTCTTAATATGAAATTGACTATTGTGTTTCCAGAAGAAATAAAACTGAACAATATTTTGTATTTGATATGGTAGAAAAGCTATGAATGATAATGTTTCACATACAAAATTGCAGAATATTTAATATAAAACAATTCTGCAGTTTTGAATCCTGAGATTTAAAAAATAAAAAAAATAATTGTAAGATGTCAAAAAATGTCTGGTAGTTATTTGCACGTGGTTAAATGTGTTAATGACTACAATGAATTCTTTCGTTTGACTTATGTTCTACTTATTTTAATAGGTTTTAAAGAAAGTAATGTCATTAGTTTAATAAACACAGCATGCAGTACAAACCCATACACACATATATAGGAAGGGGACCCAGCCATAAAAAGTCTGCCTCAAAAGAATTCCATCTGAATTATGCCAACAAGAGAAAGTGGACATTAAAGTGATGTGATGTTGTATACACATCTGTGTATATATATATATATATATATATATACATATATATATATATATATGTGTGTGTGTATATATATATATATGTGTGTGTGTTGACACGTGTGTATATATATGTACACATACATGTATGTGTGTATATATATATATATGTGTGTATATATATATATATATATATATATATATATGCACACGCGCATATACATGTATAGAGATATATTTGTGTGTGTGTATGCCAAGTTGTGTCCTAACATGACCACTTCTTGGATGCTACCACAGATCACAGACAGGACAACCACTGGGCATTTGTTGGTCTATTTCAGAATCAGGGAACCTTTGTTTAGATCACCTTCCTTTTTGGCCCTTCATGAGTAACAGCTGAGCATTGCTATCCCTAGAAATGGTTGCTCAGTCATTCTGGGTGCCACCAAATCTCTCCCTCATTTAGAAAAGAAGGAGCCAGTACCCATATTTGAAATTACATACTTCATGCTTGTCAGGCTTGTTTGTGCTACAACACCCTGTCACAGCAGGGCTTCATGAGAGATTTATAATGTGTTTTTCAACAAGTTTCTGTGCATGGAATTTGTTGTGAGTGAAGCAAATACAGAACTGCTCTCACTTTTCAACTAGGACAGTTTTCCTACTGGTGGTCTAGTATCAGCTGCAATGACAAGAAATTGAATGGCTCTCAAGTTTTACAGTACATCCTTCTTTTAGACAGATGTTCTGACAGGAACTAGGGCTCCATCACGCCAAAGTGGACTTACAGCATTCCTGTACACCATCTTAAGTATTTCTGTGTATGTGTGCATATATGCATACAGGCCTAGGTGTGTGTGTATACACATAGATTTATGTGTATACATATATAGGTATGTATGTGTGTGTGTGTATATATATATTATATACACACACATACTTTGCCTGATGAGGATAATTATATATCTTTGTTTGGCTGTGACTTGATCATTGAGTTGCAAGGTAGGTTGAATTCAAATTAAATAAACCGTATAATTTTGTGCTTTGTATTTGGTTTGCAAGATTCTCGATGTGAAATTTTGCTGTCCTTGGGAGAGTCATTATGCCATTGATAATAACAAAGACACAGGTTCAATTCCACTTCTTTATAAGTCAGGTGGTTAACTATCTAACCACCTAACTAAACAACCAGTTAGAGGGTTAGATAGTTAACCAATTGACTAAGAAAGAAGTGGAATTGAACCTGTGTGTGTGTGTGTGTTATTATTAATGGCATAATGACTCTCCTAAGACACAGCAAAACCATATAATCTGCATTATATATTGAATACTCTCTTCCATATTTGTCAACAAACAGCAACTTTTGAACGTGTGTGTGTGTGTACACACACATATATATTTCATGTGTGTAGATCTTTTGCCAACTTATATCATTGAAGGATGTAAATATCAGTGAGTAAACTGGTGCTTTTTGAGAAAAGTTCTTTGTGATATTTGTTCTGCACCAAGTTACAGATACTTGCTTGTCATTCTCGCCTTGTGAACTACTGTGAACTTGTGATTGTCTCATTGGAAACCTATAACCAACGATGCTATTGTTCACAAATTATGATATATATATATATATATACACATGAGATATAAGTTTAAATTTTCATCAAAGTAGCAGGCTTGTTTATATGTCTATAAACATGCAAACAAATTACTTAAATTTGTTTCAAATAACTAAATAAAAAAAAAATCCCCTAATAATGACAGAATTTTCTTTCCAACTTATCATCAAATGGCATTTACTGAATATCTAAGGTCTCTGGAGTATTGCAGTCTATTGGTTTCTATTGTCAGCATTATAAAGTTGGTGTAAACTTGAATGTTTAAGCTCTGTTGGATCTTGTATCCTTTAAAAATTTCAAGAAACTGTCTCCAAAAGATAACAGTCTCTTGATTTCAATATCAGATATCTTCAGAGTGTTCATAATTTTCTTTCATATTCATGAACGACATAATATTTGTGATCAATTTTATTTTCTCCTAAATCACATTAAAGGAGGTTAAATTTTTTTTTCTCTTAAATTAAAGCAGCTATTAATTACAAATCAACTTCAATCAATTTTGATTGCCAGTCAGTATAACTTTTCATAAAACATTGTCTTGTTCATTTGTTGTCTTTCTGGTACAAGATGAAAATGGAAATATTAAATTCCAAATTTGTTTATACTGTATAAATGTTTTTTTTTCTAAAGTAAAAAATGAAAAATAATAAATATAATTCTATTACATTTTCTTTAATTTTATTTTTAACAAATACCACAACTGTTTTTATGTCATATCTAAAGTTTTTTAATTCTCCTTGAAAGGATGTGGCTGTGTGGTAAGAAGCTTGCTTCCCAACCACATGGTTCTGGGTTCAGTCTCACTGCGTAGCACCTTGGGCAAGAATCTTCTATTATAGTCTCAGACCAATCAAAACCTTGTGAGTGGATTTAGTAGACTGAAACTGAAAGAAGCCCGTCATGTATGTGTGTCTGTTTGTCCCCAACCACTGCTTGAGAATTAGTGTTGTGTTTATGTCTCTGACTTTGTGGCTCAACAAATGAAACTGATAGATTACCAGTCTTGAAAAAAAAAAGTACTGGGGGTTGATTCATCTGACTAAAAACTCAAGGCAGTGTTCCAGCATGGCTGCAGTCTATTGATTAAAACAATTAAAAGATAATTAATGCAGCACCTGTTTACTCAGTGTTCAGCACCTTATTCTTAGTTGGAGGAAAGAGAAAGGGAAGTGCCCATGACATTTGCAAGGTCTCTGAGACCAGTGAGTTTGCTGTTGAAACTGTTGCTAGCGAATACTTGCAAAGAAGAGACTCTGGAAGATCAAAGTTCTGTGACAAAGGATCGGGCACAGTGGTTTGTGTAGAATTTGGACACATCAAAAGCGTTGAATATGAGTGGATCAGGAGTGCCTGAATGGACTTTCAAGACCAGCCAGCTCTAAAGATCATTTTAGTAGCAATAGAAAAGAGAGAAGAAACAGCATAGCTGTGTCTGTTAAGAGGTTGGAATGTGTCTGTCAGTCACTTCAGAGGCCCTCATGTAGACATGATAGTTTAGAAGCTGAAATATTTTCTAGCACTGAAGAAAAATAACATGACTGAAGACTCTAGCTGAATGTTGTCCATGTTGAGAAGAGGATGTGTTAAGGCTGGTCCCCACCGGTCAAGAGGATTGGCTTGCTAAGTATTCTGACTGGTGTGCTAACGATCCTGCCACCTTGCTGCCTCATAAATATTCTCTTCAACTCTAGGCACAAGGCCTGAAATTTTGGGGGAGGGGGCCAGTCGATTAGATCGACCCCAGCACGCAACTGATACTTAATTTATCGACCCCGAAAAGATGAAAAGCAAAGTCGACCTTGGCAGAATTTGAACTCAGAACATAACAACAGACAAAATACCGCTAAGCATTTTGCCCAGCATGCTAACGTTTCTGCCAGGTCACCACCTTTGAGATCGTAAATATTGCAAATTGGATTTATGGACATGTTGTATAGTGAAACTGTATACTCCTCCCAGTAAAAAGTAGTTATAGCAAGCCATTATAAATAGACCAGGAGAAGGTCAGACGGTTAAAGTCGAGAGTTGTGTAGACTGTGTTGATAGTCGCGTCTTCGCTGATATAGTAATCATGCTGTGAGATTGAGTGGACCTTTTGAGTATAATAATACTCTATGATTGGGGGTCATACAGTGCCAGATAGAAACATTCTAGCTGGCAGAGATGTTAGCACGCCGGGAGAAATGCTTAGTCGTATTTCGTCTGCCGTTACCTTCTGAGTTCAAATTCCGCCGAGGTCGACTTTGCCTTTCATCCTTTCAGGGTCGATAAATTAAGTACCAGTTACGCACTGGGGTCGATGTAATCGACTTAATCCCTTGTTTGTCCCCTCTATGTTTAGCCCCTTGTGGGCAATAAAGAAATAAGAAACACTCTATCGACAACTTCGGAATATAACAATATCTGTCAGAGCAACAACCGTCATCAAAAGACAGATACAACAGTGGCAAAAGACCGCTTTAAAACAGGAGACCAACAACGAAAGTGTCCAAGGAGGGCAAACATGTTCTTAAGTACAAGAGAGTAATTTGATAGATTAGTGCAATTAATAGAAAACTTGGTAAGTTTGAAGTTTGTCTGCTGTACAGATTGATGGAAATAAGAGCTACATGTAAGTCCTCAGAATGATGATCTGCTTGTAATTCTTGGGAAAGGAATTAGGAAGACAAACAACTCAAAAGAAGAAGAAGATTAATGAATTGCAGTGACAATGAATTATTGCTGTTTCTTAGCCCCAAAGGCATTCTAACAGTAAATATTTTGTCTTTTCAGAGTACATAATCTAATTATATCAGCATGGAACATGGACATCAAAAGATAAAAATTATGATGATGTCCTTTTCATGTTAGCAGGGTGTGATTTGGCTACTTTTGCTAGCAGATCAAGTAACTATGAGGATGTTCTCTCAATCTGTACTATCAACTTTTCTTTTTCTTTTTTATTTCATGGAATTTCGAAGTGCTGAGTTGGCAGATGATGGATTGACAAGAAATGTCAACAAATGTCACCAGATGCAATCCAATGACAAACAATGGCATCATCCCTTGAAGCCATAGCTCTGCATAAGTTTTAACATACATATGGTTTCTTCCAGTTTCCATCAACCAAATTCTCTCACAAGACATTGGTCAGCCAAAGGCAGTTGCAGAAGACACTTGCTCATGTGGTTGAGAAAGCAAATTTATTTTCATAGCTAATGTCTGTGCCTACACAGTTATGCCTGCATTTCATTCATGTTTGTGCTTCTTCTATGCTTGTGTTTAAATGGGGGAAAAAAAGTAAGCCCAATACATTACGATCTGAAAAACTAGTTTTAAATTGTCTACAAATTTTAGTGTTTTATTGCTATTAGCTGATAAAAATGAATTAGTTATATTAGAATATGAGGCTTTATTCGATACATCGTACAACAGACAGAGAAAAGCAAAGACAATTAGCTTCACTTTTGAATGGGTTGAGAGGTCATGTGATGTGACATGAGTGTAAGCAGAGCCAGTTTCCCCTGTTTTATTTTATGGAAATTGGTGAGATTGGAAATTGGTGAGATTAAGGACATCTATAAATCAGTGCCTGTAAGGAGAGAATTCCCAAGACTGGGAAGTTAAGGTTGAGTATAGTGATTAATGTGTTTGAGACACAGTAAAGATAGCAAGAGAAAATATTGATGGGCCTAGAAAAAAGTTGGTATGCAACTACCTACTCCTAAGAAGCTGAAATGAGACAATTTGGTGCAGCTGTTTGGACACTGACAGTCTGAGTGGATATTCAACTTGTCTTGGCAGTGGAAGCAAACTTACACACACGCATAGAGAGATTACACATACCTATTGAGTCAAGTACATCAATATCAAAGTAAAAATTGTAGTTGTGATACCCATGCCGGTGGCACATAAAAAGCACCATCCGAACGTGGCCGATGCCAGCACCACCTTGACTGGCTTCCATGCCAGTGGCATGTACAAAGCACCAACCGATTGTGGCCATTGCCAGCCTCCTCTGGCCCCTGTGCCGGTGGCATGTAAAAAGCACCCACTACATGCCACTACATGGTGTTAAGGACATCCAGCTGTAGAAACACTGCCAGATCAGAGTGGAGCCTGGTACAGCCTCCTGGCTTCCCAGACCCCGGTCGAACCATCCAACCCATGCTAGCATGGAAAACGGACGTTAAACGATGATGATGATGATGATAATACAAACG
>NC_068984.1:17042344-17048572 GCF_001194135.2 Octopus bimaculoides
GTTAAACGATGATGATGATGATGATAATACAAACGCAAGCAGATGTTCAGAGAGAGAGAGAGAGAAGCATTAAAACATCTGATGCTAAACGTGTCAGTGATGCCAAACAAGCTGTGCTAAAATGTCTCTTACCCCAGAGAAACAGAATATGCCCAGCCTTATGGATGAGGATCAGGAACCTCACACTGTGGTCTCTTACTGCAACTGGACACTTCATCAGGATCCTCCCCACAAGTCCTTGACATCATCATTATTCATTCTGCATTTTTGCTGCCCATGAGCCCATTTTTCTGTTTACCCAGCTATTGAAGATGTGGGCACAGACTTCCTAAGCCCTGATGGCCAAAATACTAACCATCATCATTAACTTTCATTCCACTCCCACCTCCTTTGGACTAAATTGTTCATCCTTCAACAGTTAGAAACTCCTCTAGTAGCTATAGAATTTGTGAGAGACGATAGCATGTGTGTTAGCAAATGAATCTTTATTCGTCGGCTTTTGGATGTGGTTAAAGATGTTTGTATGTCAGACATAAACAATAGTGTTCCATATGTGGGGGGGGGGAGTACACCATTGTGAATATTACTTGAGCTTTGTAGAGGATCAGTAACTGATCAGAGCTCAAGTACTTTGTGGTCGTAAAAACAAAAGTTAGCATATGGAGTTGTCAGAGTGGGACTTAGTAAGGCTCTGAGGATTTATTTGTATATTTTTAGCAAGAGAGAATGGTTCACAGAATTGTTTTCCTTGATATGAAGGCGGCGAGCTGGCAAAAATGTTAGCACGCCGGGCGAAGTGCTTAGCGGTATTTCATCTGCCGTTACGTTCTGAGTTCAAATTCCGCCAAGGTCGACTTTGCCTTTCATCCTCTAGGGGTCGATAAATCAAGTACCAGTTACGCACTGGTGTCAATGTAATCGACTTAATACCTTTGTCTGTCCTTGTTTTTCCCCTTGTGGGCAATAAAGAAATAAGAATTGTTTTCCTTGATGTGTGCAGGAATTATGTCTTTGTATGGAGCCTGGTGCAACCATCTGATTTGCCAGTCCTCAGTCAAATCGTCCAACCCATGCCAGCATGGAAAGCGGACGTTAAACAATGATGATGAATGATGAATGATAGCAGATTGTTAGTTCATGGTGGCAGATGGTTTTGGTGTGTAGAAGTTTTAGCATTCAGCTTAATCCTTTTGTAATCCTCTGTCAAATGTAATGCTTATTTATTCACATTGTTTTGAATTTATTCTGCATTATCTTGTAGCTTTGAAAATTCAACGATAGGATTGTTTATTTTTGGACTGACAGTGTAGAGTAGGTGTGAGAAGCTGGATCTGGCCAGTTTGGACATAAAACAGGCAGAGACCACTCCTACTAATGGGAATGGTATCCTCTGGATTGGAGAAAGAGCATTGTTAGAAGTACATTTATCATTAATGCACAGAAGGAAGAGTATGAAAGACAAATAAACCTTGGAATACATTAGAGTTGGATCACAGGCAGCTTCATCAACAAATATTCTTTCCTACACTAGGCACAAGGCCCGAAATTTTGGGGTAGGGGGCCAGTTGATTAGATTGATCCCAGTGTGCAACTGGTACTTAATTTATCAATCCTGAAAGGATGAAAGGCAAAAATCGACCTCGGCGGAATTTGAACTCAGAACATAAAGACAAATGAAATACTGCTAAGCATTTCACCTGGCGTGCTAACGTTTCTCTCAGCTTCATCAACAAATATTGCAATCGTGCTAGCTGATGAAGAGCTTCATCAGATAGCACTGACATCAAGTGTAATGATATTGCCTTTGTTGGAATTCTCAAGAGCAATAGATCAGGCTGTACAGAAGCCATTAGAGAGGGGAAAGTGAAATAGATGAACAAGATTGAAGAGATTGTCATTCTTGGAGACACACTGTGGTAATTTCCCAAAGATTGCAATAAATCCTACAGGATGAGACAAATTAAAGAGTTAGGTAAGGATAGAGACTAGCTCTACACTGCACTGTTTAAAAGAAATGAGATATTGCCAATGCTGAGGGCTTTGTTAGTTTGAAGCAGCAACTAGAGATGCTTCTGTACTTGGCAAGTAAATTGTAATGGAACTATTGGAGGTGGTAGAGAAGCCAGGTTGTAACAAAGACACTATATGAGCTACAGGACCTTACATGCTCCAAAACAGAGGTTAACAAGCAGTTGATGGACTTTCTTTTGAGTCAATGATCATCATCAGTGCATTTTGGGTCCAGCTGGGGACTATTTAAAGCAAATTATTTGGCTAATTTCACCCAACTATGCTGTTATTAGGTTAAGATAGACAGAATCCATTAGTGGAATTCTACAGCCTGGATAAATTTCCAAGAATCATCATCACCATTTTATGTTCATTCCCCACACTGGCATCAGGTCATCATGGTCTGAATCATTTCTTATTGGGATCCACTGTTCCCACAGAATGATAATCAGGAGTATCATTTGGCTTGGTTTCTATGGAATGGATGCCTTTCCAACCACCAGCCACTTTCTCATGACACCAACCCTAAAGAGATGAAACAAACTTTGGCAAGACAGGACTAAAAGGAACTGAAAATCCTATGCTTTCTCTACCCATTTGCCAACCACTTTAAGTGTGTGGTGAGTACATTGTATGTGGAACCAGCACTAGAGAGGTTGTCTTGCCCACTTGTTGCTCTGGAGGTAATGTGATTTGTCAGCTTTTCATTGGGGCACCAGCAAGGGAGGCAAGGGTATTGTGCAGAAGAAATGTGTAAAGTGCTCAGGAACCTAAGACATGTAGACCAAGGAGGGGAAATAGGGATGCAGAAAGAGAGGCCAGAAATAGATGAGGGGGAATGAGCGTCATATTTCTATTCTATAAGCCTTAATCTATTTTAGGGTTGAATAATTGATTTCAAGAAATGTTATTAAGCATTTAAACAATAAACCATGCAAATAACTAAATTTACAAACATATTCAACTCATGCTAAGAAACAAATAAGAAAAAAAAAATTACCAGAAAATATTTATTTTTCATTTAATTTTTTTTTTTTTCATGTTTGTTAATATCCTTACTGTTAAGATTTGATAAATTATTTCACACACCAGTGAAAAAAAAAATTGCATCTATATTTTGTTTTGACTAATATTTCTAATCAGCAATATTTACCAATGAGTCATTAATTAGCCCTAATGACTTCAGAGGAAGTAGATGTGATGTTCATGCTTTTACACTTTTAATGTGAGATGAATAGCTACAATAGAAAACTGAGTTACTGACTCGGTTCAATCTGTTCTGAGTAATTTTATTTAAATTACTCAGCATTTCAAAACATGTGCTGTGAAAATATTTTGTTGCAGGTATTTTATCAAATGTTTTAGTTATTGATGTAAGGAAGCAGCGAACTGGCAGAATTGGTAGCATATCAGACAAAATGTTTAACAGCATTTCTCCTGGCTCTTTATGTTCTGAGTTCAACTCGAACCAAGGTCAACTTTATCTTTCATCCTTTCAGGATTAATAAAACAAAGTGCGAGTCATTCACTGGGGTCAATGTAATCAACTTGCCCACTACCTTCAAAATTGTTGGTCATGTGACAAAATTCAAAAGAATTACTGATATAAGGAAGAAAAAAAAAAGAGAAAAAAAACAAACCAAAATTCAGATATACCATTAAACTAATCCAGTACTAAACCAGTCTTGAAGTTTCTTAATTTCTAAGTTATGTTCTTAATCCATAACCCTCTAATGTGTGTCCAGCAGTATCATGGAGAAAAAAGACAATCCTGAAAAATGAAACATATTCCAGAAGACTTTGCTTGAAATGTTGTTTGTAATTGTGACTCTTTAAAATAGGAAACATAAATTTATATGAAATCAGTAGAGGAGCCAAGTGGTATTTAGCTCAGGTTTTGCAGTAATTTATCTAAGCCTTGAGTGTAGAATAGCCACTTATGATTTTATTAAAAGTAAACTAAGGCAAAAATCCTCACAGAAGGTTAATACCATCTTCATTAAAAGTATAAAATTATGTACCTCAATGTCTAGGAAAGAAACTAAGGATTTATACAGGTGGCAATTTGTAATTATTTTACTATGATTAAAATAAGAATACAGGTGAATAATTGGTAGGATTGCAATATTTATATCTACTATTTGATTTGTCTGTGAAAATGAATCTGATAAACTGAGACAGCAATTTTTTGCACTCTTCTCATTGCAAATAAAATGCAATGCTAATTTCAAGTGCAATGATTTGTAATCAATAAAAGACAATAAAACTTTGTTCAATGAATTACTTCAGAAACACGAAATATCTCATAGGCCTTACAGAATGTCGGATAATTTAATGGTAGATTCTAGCTGTTTTAATTATTTGAATGAAAGGCATGAAATAAATTTCTAAGATCAGTGTGAATATGGATACATAAAATCAAAAGCTGGAAATGTGTAATTGAACATAGCAAAATATACAACACAATTTATAGTTCAATTTTGTTTTATTGGTTACAATTACTTTTTCCATTAAAAAATAATTAACCCCACAGAGAAAATAATGGAGAGGGGAAATCAATAAGAGGGTTGGTGGAGCCATGATATGCTGGAACATATACCATTGAAAGGCATCCTAAGGGAAATTGGTAGCAGACAGATCAATAGTCACAGAGCTTCTTAATACAGGAAAAAAAAAAATGAAGTAAAATTGTTAAGAAAGACTAATTTGGGAAAGAAAAATGTCAAGGTAGGGAAAGGTAATGCTTCTTCCATTCTTCCACACATACTCACTCTTTTGTTCTCTTTCTCTCATTTACGCTTCCCCCCCTCTCCACTTGTTAGTTGCCTACCTTTGATTATTATATTGTATGAAATATTTTTTTTTTGTCCATGGAATAAATTTTTTTTTATTAAAAAAAAATATATATACTTGCATTTGTCATCTCCATGTTAAAAGTTAATAGCTTTCTAAATATTTCTTGGAATTGACACAGACTGGGGACAGAGCAAGACTGCAACAGTTCAATGTGCATATAATGCAATATCACACCATAACAAGGTATGTTCATCTACTAAGAACAGTTTAATAAAATAATAGAGAAATATTTGGAATGCAACTGGCCTCTGGATAAAACAAATGCAATATTTTAAAAGTATTTGTGCATTAGACACTCACCTTCCTTTCACAGATTCGCTAACATTGCAACAAGCATTTTCTTCCACATTTAATGAAAAGGTTTTTCTTAGAAACTTGGTTGGAGAATATTACTAATCCCCTTATTGCTATTTTACAACATTCCTACTACAAATGTAACAGTATTGTCTGTTGTATGTCCATATAACTATATTGGAGGCAGTGGGTGGGTTTTCAAAATTAACAGGGATAATTATTCAGTTCATGTCATGTTTAAATACATTATTGTTTAATGATCAAACTGAATGTAACGGAAGGGACAATAGTTTAGATATGACTTGAACTAATCGTTTAAATTTTCTTTTTACTTTATTAGACTTTGTAGCCAATGCTACTTCATTTAAAATTAACTAAATATCAACACACATGCAAATTTGTTAGTCATGGAAAATAATCAGGAGGTGGGAGATTTGTTTTAATTGCAATAATTAAAAAAAAAATAAATAAAGGTAATATCAGTAGTTTTAAATCATTTGGTCATTAATGTTTGTAACTAAAGAATCGACTAAATTACTCTTAGCTTTCACCGATGCTACTTGTATAGTTACCACAAACCATCATTTTAATATTTTTCTCTTTTTTTCCATGTTGGCAATGGGTTGGACGGGTTTGCAATACATTCTACCAAATATTTAAATAAGTTGATTTAGCATTGCAAATTGATATTATAACATTTAAATGAACAGCTCAGAACACAAAGCCAAATGTACCTCAGCATTGTAGACAAATAAAGTGGCTTTAAAAACAAAACCAAAAAGAAAAAAAAAATCCTATTATTTTATAGAATTATTTCTCAGCTATAAAAAAGCAATATTTTGTCAAATTATGTTTCCTTTTGTGATATTTAATTCAACTGTTTAATTACCATCAACAGAACAGGAATACCAGAGTTTATAATTCTAAAATTTTGTATTATTAGAGAGAGAGAGAGTTGATTGGGTGTTTACAATATTGAAACCATAGAGAAAATATAAAGCTATATAGGTCACATATTATTATTATTATCATTATTATTATCATTATCATTATTGTTATTATATATAT
>NC_068984.1:17048819-17061190 GCF_001194135.2 Octopus bimaculoides
TTTTTTTTTTTTTTTTTTGTAACCAGAAAATGATTGTAAATGGCTGTAAAGTTAGTAAAGATCCAGTACCGTTTTATTTTTTTTTGTTGTACTCTCAATAAGCAGATGTGCCAACACTTTCATATCAAAACGACACACGCACAGAACCACACATACAAACACATGTACATAGAGGTAGCTGTCAAAATAGATTTATAGAAGCCAAGCAATGTTCTATTGCTGTGTAGGGAAGATTAAGTCATCAACTAATAGTTCATACGTTAAAGCCACCAAGCTTTAAAACAAAGCGTGGTGTTTTCATATAACCCCCTTTACAAACATTACAGAAATAACTCCTGCACCTGTAACTACATTGATACCAAAGAGTGCATGGGGGGGCATGTTTATAGCAAACAAAATGTTGTTTAAAACTTCATGTTGTTCCAAGTGTAAACAACAGATCTGATTTGATTATATATGTGTGTGTATATGTTTATATATATATATATATATATATATATATATATATATATAATGTATACATACACACACACACATTTATATATATATATATATATATATATATATATGTGTGCCTATATGTATATTATATATGTGCATACATATGCCTATACTGAATTTAGAAATGGGAGAGAAATGTGCTCAAAGCATATAGTAGAGTTTATTCATTAATTTGATACTAAGGCTTCTCTCAGTTTTCCTGTTTCCAATTTTGTTGCTGCGAAAAACAGAAATGGGTCACAGAAGTGATGGAATGAAGCCTTAACTTCAAATAAAATGAATACACACATACACATATATATGCAATATGTATGTATATATGTGTGCGTGTGTGTGTATACATACATACATATATATATATAGATGTATGTATGTGTAAATTTTACAAGGGAAAAGTTGATAATGTCTCCGAAGTTTTGGCTTGCCATATTATCAGACTGACTGTTTGATGATGGGAAGTGAACTAAAACTTTGAAGTCACTGTCAACCATTTTCTGGTAGAAATTAATATAATACTCTACAAAAAAAGTATTGAATGATCTCTCAATCTTATGTTCAGTGGTGTATGTGTGTGTATATATATATCTACACACACACACACACATATGTGTGTGTGTATATATATATATATGCATACATACACACGCACACACATATATGCATACATACACACCTCTATATGTGTGTGTGTGTGTATGGTTAGGGTGTTGTGTTGGGCTCACAATCATTAGGGCCTGGCTTTGATTCCTGAACTGGGTGGCATGTTGTGACCTTGAGCAAGGCACTTCTCTTCACATTGATTTTGTCCACTCAGCTGAAAATGAGTGCCAACAGCAGCTGGGGTGAGAGTAATCCTGCAATGAACTGGCATCCCTCCTGTTCAGTTGGAAATCCTGTATTCTAAGTCACTTAAACACATCAGAAACCAGGATAAGCTCCGGTTTAACAAACCTATAGGCTTAAGAATAGACTTCATATATATATGAATATATATGTGTGTATGTATATATATATATATATATATATATATATATATATATATACATATATTCACACACAATTCTACATAGATATACACGCACACACACAGGCATATACATGCATACACATACACACAAACTATCATTGTAGTTATATTTTGCATGTTTTATTTCTTATACAAAGTAAAGAACCATAATGAATCCGGCTACTTTTTTTTTTTCACCTTGAAGAACAGAATTTATCAATTTATAAATTATTGCTGCTGCAGCTGATACCATCCCATTTCAATGTCTGCCTTTTGTTTTATTAATTTTTGTTTGATTTTTTTTCTTTTGTTTGTTTACTTTTGTACACTTTAAAGTTGAAAGCAACTTATAACAGGGGGAAAGAATTTGACTTTAGGAAATGCCCATTTTATATAAGATGTCATATTCCTCCAATATAGGTTGTGTTCCTCCATTATAAGAAGTTGTACTCCTCGAATAAAAGAAGCTGTATTCCTCCAATGCTGTACTCCTCCAGTATAAAATTTCAGAGTTTAAACCTAGTTGAGAACCGAGATCTATTTCCACAATTCTGATCAGTGACAATGAATTTATAGTTAGCATTATTTAAAATGTTGCTGACCTAAATATTTCTAAAGAATTATAGGTAGTATGTCTTTTTGTCTTTTCAGGGAAGGAAAAGGGTTAAAAAAAAAAATTCCAAACAATTGCTGAACTGGATTAAAAATAAGTCACTGCAATATTTTTTTTTTTTAAATATGTGAATTGGTAGATGTTTTTTGTTTCTGTTTAAATAAGAGAAAAATGTAAGGACAGACGAAATCATCTTTTAAATAGTTTTAGTACATCATAAAATAATATTCCTAACTTAATGTTCCAGACAGCATATATATATATATATATATTGTAAAGACACTCTTGCTCCATATTCCATATCTGAATTTTGTAGATGTGTGTAGGTATGTAATAAATTTTACACTTTGTTTTGAACCAACAGTTTTTGAACCAGAAATTTTCATTTTCATTTTCATATGACAGTCACATCTTCATTTTTGTTTAGTTTCTTTGAGCTTGTTACAGCATGCAGGAATTGGACCCTGCTACACACACAGAGGAATGCAGGCATATACACAGACAGGCACACACACACACATGCTCTTCACTTTTATTATAACTAATACAAAGTTTAGATTAAAATAAAAATGTTACTGATGAGTGTCATATGAAAAGTTCCTGCAGAAAATAAAACACAATATCAGAGAGAGAGAGAGAGAGAGAGAGAGAGAGAGAGAAAGAGAAATAGAGAAAGAGAAATAGAGAGAGAGAGTGTGTATGTGTGTGTAAGAGGGAAAATGAGAGGTGCATAAAGGTATTTATGAAGAATTTTTCAAGTCTTTTATCTTGAAAAAACAAAGAAAGATAAGCTAATAAAACAAAATAATGTCTACATAAGGTCTGTATATTTTAGTGAGTTTTAACAGCTGCAAATGATTTTTCTAGTTTGTAAAATGAATTTTTAATTTTTTTAGTGCTTTTTTAATGTATGTAGAAATATATAAACATAAATACATACTTTTGTACATACATAGATATGATAGCACACATGAGACTGCGTGAACAGCAGTTTTGTGTACGACAATATCTGATAATTGTAGTTAAAGGTTTATAGCTAAGTTTTCATTGGACAACGTTATCTTTGGTTAGACTTTTTCAAATAATTAGTTTCAATGAAAAGTGATTTTTAAAACTTGACATTATGACTCTGATTAACCTTAATTAGATATCTACACAAAATTAAATGAAAAGATGCTTTTAAAGTGATGGTCTTTATTGATTGAAATGAGATGCCCCACACCAAAGAATTAAGTTTTGCATAGGGGATTACCTAAAAAGACTTCAAATATACTAGCAAAATTATTAAATTACAATCCAATGACAATATACTAATCTGAGGAAATATGAAAATTAGAATATTCAATATAATTCTCAGCATCTAATACATGAAAAAGGATTTATATGTAATTTAACCCTTCATCATTCATATTTGCCAGGTTCATGGCAGCAAATGTTTGTGCGAACCATATGTAACTACCATCACTAACAAACAAGAAATTATGTATTTTGTCTTACTGTCATCATTGTCTTATAAACAGACCAACATTGTTTATACCATTAACCATTAGTATTGTGAATGCTAAAGGGTTAAATTGTGTGTGTGTGTGTGTCATTTAAGAATTTGAAAAATGATAGAAATTCTTATTAATATTATTTGTTAAGTATTTTACTGTGTCCTGGCCTAATTAAATACAAATCATCTGGAAGTGCAGGATTAATAATTTTGCTTCAGGGTATTCAAGGATTAGCATATTAGTAAGAAATTTAGAAACAATTATAATCAGAGAGAGAGAGAGAGATAGTAGGATATAAGGATCAGAGACACTGAACACAGGGACATTGAACCCAGTGGTAAAAGTCAGAAAAAAAAAAAAAAAAATTGGAAATAATAATAATAACAATAATGATGATAATAATAAATAAAGGCTAGATGCTGGGAATAGCTGTTTTGTTGTCATGAACATTTTAAAAAACACAGGATCAAGAAATAACACCACCATCCAGCAACCATCACCCAGATTTATCTAAGTGTTACTGTCCCAAACCACTTCACATGTCTATTCAAAATGTTCTGTACTGCTATTACAAGGAGGACTGAGGGGCCGGGGGAAGGGGCTAATTGTTTTTTTTGTTGTTATTTTAACCATGAATGTGTATGTGTGTATGCATGTATATATACATACACACACACACACACACACAATGTATACATACATGTGTGTATGTGCGAGTGTGTGAGGGCAAAATTTCCGTACTATCATTATCATTTTCATCATTATTATTATTATTATTATTATCATCATTATTATTATTATTATTTTATCTACTTTATATACTGCCAAATTATTTGGGAATTGTTCCCTACATTTTCATCTGTTTGCATCAAAATGTTGTGCAAGATCAATGTATGTCTAAGAATTTCAATGCAATACCACCAGCGACAGTAGTAATAATAGTAATAATAGCAGTAGTAGTAGTAGTAGTAGTAGTGGCTGCAACAGAGACCATTGCTGTCTAGGTGGCAGCAGTAGCAGTAGTAGTAGTAGTGGTAGTAGAATTAGTAATGATAATAATAATAGTAATAGTAGTAATAATAATAATAATAATAATAATAATAATAATAATAATAATAATAATAATGATTAACAACAAAACCAACAACAAAGTAGTAGTAGTAGTAGTAGTAGTAGTAGTAGTAGTAGTAGTTGTTACAGCTGTGAGGTACTCCTGCCGTCTGGGCAGCAGCAAGTAGTACGAGTAATTATTGTAAAAGATGATAGTGTTATTTAACAGGAGTGACTGCAGCAGATGCAACCGTGCTATCATGTCAGCAGTTGTATTAATTAGCAGAGACAACAGTTTCAGCTGTGCCGTTCATGTTACAGCAGCAGCAGCAGTAGTTTTGTCCAGTGACAGCAGCCAGGAGAAGCAAGCAAGACTTGAACGATGGGGGGGCTGTTGAAAGTGTATGCTTGTGAAACAGCAAATTGTTTGTGCCAGATTTCCATAAAGATTTGTTCTCTCTTCATCTGTCTGTGTATTATTTTAAAACTGTTTCTTTTAAGTAGCATTATTTCTGTTTCTTTGTTTGTTTGTTGTTTTTTTTTTGTTTTGTTTTAATGGATCATTCCAAGGTGGTTGGTTAGCAATCCAGCTCTTTCTTGACTCAATGGAGGGAAAAAGAACTGGCATCAATTTGAGCTGATTTGTTGCCAACTGGGTATATGTTTGTATGTCTTAGGAGGCAGTTCTGGAATAGTGTTATCACCGTTAACATTGAAATCATTTGAACTGGTATAGTTCCGCTCGGAATTCCGCTCTGGAGGGGTGGTGTTGTAGTGGGGGTGGCTGTGTGGTCGAGACAAAGGCATGCTCTGTGCTAGTGTTAATGTCCCATAGCCCACATCCCTGCGAGGTGGAACAGGTGGGGGTATGCTATCACGATTGTCCCTGGGAGGTAGAGAAGGTGGTTCAAGGGCCATTGATGAACTTGACATATTAGGCACATAGTCCAAGATAGAAGACACAGAGTCTTTGCCTCGCTTTCTTGGAGGCAATGGAGGAGGCAGAATAGGTGGAATAGGTTCTTCTTGAGGAGAGTTCAAAGACATTATATTAAAAACAGGGTTGAGATTTCCTGCAAAAAAAAAAAAACGGACAAACAATTAGTAGAAGGTTAAATACAGATTTACAAGTTTTATTATAAAATCTGAGAAAAAGAAACATCATCATCATTTAACGTCTGCTTTCCATGCTAGCATGGGTTGGACGATTTGACTAAGGACTAGCGAACCAGATGGCTACACCAGGCTCCAATCTGATCTGGGAGAGTTTCTACAGCTGGATGCCCTTCCTAATGCCAACCACTCCGAGAGTGTAGTGGGTGCTTTTATGTGTCACCAGCATGAGGGCCAATCAGGCGGTACTGGCAACGGCCACGTTCAAAATCGTGTTTTTTACATGCCACCTGCACAGGAACCAGTCCCGCGGCACTGGTAATGACCTCGCTCGAATGTTTTTTTCACGTGCCACTGGCACGGAAGCCAG
Organism: Octopus bimaculoides; assembly: GCF_001194135.2. NCBI lineage: Eukaryota > Metazoa > Mollusca > Cephalopoda > Octopoda > Octopodidae > Octopus > Octopus bimaculoides. The sequence goes on from NC_068984.1 coordinate 17,054,969, forward strand.
ACAGCTGGTCTGGCAATGAACAATCATATGAATTGGACATCACAACATAAAGTAAAAAATTATGATTTAACTCATCATCATCATTTTAATGTCCACTTTTCCATGGTTGTATGAACCAGAGGGAGTTTATTAAGACAAACTTTCTATTGCTGGATGCTCTTCCTGTTGCAAACCCTCACTTGTTTCTAAGCAGGGAAAAGGGTAAAGAACGTCTTTGGTCATGAATGACCATAGGATTGCACCTAGAAAGTTCTCCTTCAAAGCACAAGTCAAGGCAAGTTTGTTTTTGAAAGACCAGCGGTCGCCCATGCATGCTAGTCTCCCCTCTCCATGCCTTGATGTTGTCCACTAAGTAATGTGCTTTCACATGCATGGTAACATTTTTCTCATGCCAGGTATGTTTACACAGAAATTTAGAAATGAAGAACACTGCTGTATGACAATGTCATCACACAATCTCAAGATAAGGATACACCAACACACACAAAATGGGTTTCTTTCAGAAGACACTTGCCCAAGGTGCCATGCAGACCTCATGATTGATAAGAAAGCTACTTAAACATACATCCACATCTGTGCCTGCTTTAGCCATTTCAATTATATTTGTTACAAAAGAATAACAATGAACAGTCTTAACCAATAAATTATCAAAACAAATTATGAAATGAAGCAAAAAAGAAACCAACATAAGATCACATAGAAATTAAAAACTTCATGCACACCTGAGACAGATAGTGAATTTGCAAAGCTGTAACTTCCATCTGTAGTTGTAGGGGTGAGTGGAGTGTTTGGTGTTGCTGGGGGAGTATGTTGTTGTATCAATTCAGTGTCTTCTTCATTGACTCGCTGGTGGCCAAATGGAACAAAATTGAATGTATGACTGCGGGTTGTTGTGTTGTGACGGTTAGACTGCGGTTTGATTCCAGGAGATTTCAAATTAAAATCAGTTTTTCTTGGCTGGTTAATGAAAAAAAAAAAAAACATTTAAATTAAACTGTATCACATACATTTTTATAGCAATAGAGGCTAACTCTAAAATTAAAAAAAAACAAAACAAACAAAAACCACACACACAGTCAGTAGTAGTCTGGTTGGTATAAATGTATTTATATTTTAATATGAACAAACTTGAGGTGTCAAGCTGGCAGAAACGTTAGCACGCCGGGCGAAATGCTTAGCGGTATTTCATCTGTCTTTACGTTCTGAGTTCAAATTCTGCCAAGGTTGACTTTGCCTTTCATCTTATCGGGGTCAATAAATTAAGTACCAGTTGCATATTAGGGTTGATCTAATCGACTGGCCCCCTCCCCCAAAATTTCGGGCCTTATGCCTAGAGTAGAAAAGAATATTTGTTGATGAAGCTGCCTGTGATCCAACTCTAATGTACTCCAAGGTTTATTTGTCCTTCATACTCTTCCTTCTGTGCATTAATGACAAATGTACTTCTATCAATGCTCTTTCTCTAATCTAGAGGATACCATTCCCATTAGTAGGAGTTGATAAATTAAGTACCAGTTGTGTACTGGGTCAATCTAATTGACTGGCACCCTCACAAAATTTCGGGCCTTGTGCCTAGAGTAGAAAAGAACATGAACAAACTTTTAGACACCCAACCAACAATAATAATATTCTTGGATTTTAGTCCATGGACTTGATGGCACACATGGATATGTAATTTTACTAGGTATTCATAGATGGTCATTCAACGTATATTCGAAGTTAAAATTGAATATTCCAAGGCCTGTATTTTGGTAACATAATAATAATAATAAAAAAAAGCAGTTGTGAATGCACTAAAGCTATTGTAAATCATATGCTTAAATAAAAATAATTTTAGAAAATGACTCTCCCCAGACACAACAGAATATGCTTCAACACATGAACTCACATAAAGAATCTTGCAAACCAAATCCAAAAACGATAAAGAAAACTAATGTTTGAACTTTTCTCACTATCTCGTATATCAGTGCTACTCAAAAGTGGTGGTCCGCGGACAGGTGACAGTCCACGAGCCATCAACTGCTGGTACGCGGCGAGTTTCCAGAAAAGAAAGAAACATCATAAAATACTTATAAAATGCTTATGTAATATTGCTTTATTTGTTTACTAAATAAACATGATAAAAAAAATTGTCAACTTTTATTATATTCATTATATATATTGTTTCTGGTATAAATTAAAATGATTAAGAAATATTACCAGTCCCTGGCACATTGGAAAAAAAAGCAAAAAAACTGCTGGTACGTTTTTACAGATAGTTTGAGATGCACTGTCTGCATCACTGAATATCCCATACTGAGTCAAATACAAGAATAATAAGCACTTAATTACAAGATATATTTGCACACCTTAAAATCATCAATTTCTGAAGATATGTGGTGGTTTCAAAAAGTTCCTGGACTACTTCTGTTGCATGCCAACAGATGGCAGCATACAGTAGTGTGCGCAGTGACCTTCATGAAGGGCAGTGTGCCTAGTGACATTTTGTTGTGAAATTTGTGTCTTTGTGATCACTCACATGTATGCTGCAGTCTGCAATTTCGTCATGGACAGGAACAAAGAACTAACATAAAATTTTTGCATTAAACTCCGGAAGTTTGCTACTGAGACATTGAGCATGCTTTGGCAAGATTATGGTGACAAAGCAACGGGTCATACATAATGTTTTGAGTGGCATGGGTGCTTCAAAAGCAGAAGAACATCCCTGGAAAACAATGAGCAATCACTCCTGGAAATATGGCACTGTGCATTGAAAATTTGTCCTCCAGGGCCAGATCATCAATTGAGAGTTCTACTACAATGTTTCGAAGTGTTTGAGGGGAGGAGGACATTTGGCAAAAGTGACTGGATCTGTAGAGTGCAAAGACCTGGATTTTTCACAATGACAATGCACCCTGTCACCAAGCTCTCCTCACTTTTGTTTTCTCGACAAAAACAAAATAGTATTGCTTCTGCTTCTGCCCAATTTGCCAGATTTAGCACCTACCGACTACCATCTCTTCCCCAAGACAAAAATGCAACTCAAAGGACGCCATTTTTAAAACCGTTATTGAGATCCAGAGCAAATTGCAGACGGTCCTTGACTTGCTTACAGAAAATGACCTCCAGGTCAGACTCCAAAAGTGGTAGGAATGCTGGGACTGGTGTCTTGCTGTGCAAGGTGACTATTTCAAAAGAGATGATGATAAAACTTAGGTAAATAAGTTATTTTTTATTAAACATAATTAGTCTGGGAACCTTTTGATACCACTTTGTAACACCTTTAAAAAGATAGTTTAAGGCAGATAGAGTAATGTAACTATTTCTTCAAAATGGCTGAACTAGCTTTAATCTGTTTAAATAGATAACTGTCACTAAGTTTTCTGAAACCTAGTTATATGGTTTTGATCTACTTTTGTTTTCAATATATCTAATAATTATAAAATATATTCATTTTTGAACCGTGTTATGTAATCTTTCATTTAGGTGTTGACCACATTTCTAATCGTAATTTACATCCATCTACAATGGCAACAAAAACTGACCATTTTAGATACGAGTATAGAGAAAAATATTCAACACCTAAATATTCACCATGGTTGAAGCTCAAAACTTTTGTGTTAATAACAGCTTAACAATCCTTTAACTACCATGCTTTTGTGTAGATAATTTAAAACACAAACATAGTCTTTGAGATGTGGATTTTTGATTTAGTAAGAATTACAATGACTAATAATTTTCACTGAAATATATGAAAAATATTTAATTAATGTTTCTTTAAAAAGAGTAGCAATTATTTATAAGTTTACTGGGAAACTAACCAATATTGAATATTATAGTACTAGAATGAAATAAAACTCACATATTTCCGTGGTTGTTTTTCTCCACGAGGCTCCAAATCCAAAGACTTGTTATATAAATAGTCATTGAAGTCCTTTTCACTTAGGTCACCAAGTGGATTAAGGTTTACAAAGAACTCCTGACAAAGAAAAGGATGGAAACCATTAACATAAATGATGTACTCAAACTTGTTTAATGATGAAGTTTAACTCTAGAACACCAAAACATTACAGTTATCGTTAATGCCGCATGCCAAAAACTTAAGTTACAAAAACAAGTTGTTGATGATATTAACAAACAGTTTTACAAATCTGAATTAAACACCAGCGTTTTCCACATGGATACAAATTGTCCAACCCATGCTAGCATGGAAAGCGGACGTTAAACGATGATGATGATGATGAAAAATGAAATACTATAACGAGGTATCTTCTTTAACTATGTTCATTAATAAGAAAACCTATAATTAATGAATGTAAACAAATTAAATAAGTTATATCAAATATAAAAACTATGTAAGAAATTCAGTATCTATCAATAATCTACTATGTAAACTGTTATAATGAAATCTCTTAGCTTATTACTCCACTGTGCAAGTGTGCGCGGCTGATGTGAGCCAAATAGCTCAAAACTGGCCAGTCCTGCGATCCTGTTAGCTGCTTGGTAAGAGTTCTACAGTCGGATGCCCTCCCCTAATGCAACCACTCGAGAGTGTACTGGGTGTTTTTTTCGTGGCACCAGCATATATAATGTTAATTGTGTGTATACACACCAGCATTTTAATCTGAGATGGTTTCAAGTGCATGTGTTAATTTGGTCATTAATTAGTTAAGAAAGACATTAAAATAGATAGTGTATCATATCCAATACTATAATTCATTGTATCCATAATACAGTAGAAATTAATTGAAAACAGAAACATGTAATGATGAATAATTACTTACCCTAATTGAAGGTTCCACCTTGAAACAATAAGGTTGGTTCTGATACTGCTGAATTTCACCTGTAATTTCTGCCACTCTTCTCCTTTTACTGAAGTTTATGATACCCTCAGGTCGATTAGGAAGAAAATCAGGATTACCTTCCTCAGTTAATAAAATGTTCGTGAGATACATCCCTGATAAGAAGAAAATAACAGAAAAATTCATAGCTGTTATCAAGCAAACATTGGTATTTTTCCAGTGTTGACATAAACTCAAGTGAATCAACAAAATCTTGAAGTTGTCTTCCTTAATAGGACTGATAATACAGCCACCACCGCTGCCATCATCATCATCATCATCATTTAACGTCCGTTTTCCACGCTGGCATGGGTTGGATGGTTTGACTGAGGTCTGGAGAGCCAGCAGCTGCACCAGGCTCCAATCTGATCTATCAATGTTTCTACAGCTTGATGCCCTTCCTAATGTCAACCACTCTGAGAGTGTAGTGGGTGCTTTATACATGCCACTGGCATGAGGGCCAATCAGGTGGGCCTGGCATTGATCACGTTCAGATAGTGCTTTTTATGTGCTACCGGCATAGGAGCCAGTCAGGAGGTACTGGTACTGGCCACATTCAGATGATGCTTTTAATGTGCCACGGGAATGGGAGCCAGTCAGGGGGTACTGGCATTGGTCATGTTTTGATGGTGCTTTTTATGTGCCACCAGCACAGAGGTCAGTCAGGCCGTCCTGGCATCGATCACATTCAGATATTTATTTGCAATAAAACAATGTTCTAAGAAGCTTGCTTTGCTTTGCAACCATGTGATTTAGGGTTCAGTCCTACTGTGTGGCACCTTAAGTGAGTGTCTTCTACTATGGCTCTGGGACAACCAAGAAACTACATGGAAGCTTGTTGTATATAAATAATAATGGACTTATTGTATTCAGTGCTTAGGTGGTCTATAACTTATCAGAAAAAGTAACCCAAACTGCATGAACAGTACATAAGTCTTCAAAAAGGAAAAGAAATGGGTGGGGGCACCAGATGTACCGTTGGCAAATTTCAATCCAAAGATAAAATCATGACCAGTCAAAAATTGGACAAAGGAACGTCTTTTAATTTTCCTTGATCTGCTAGAAATAGCAGCCAAATCTTCAAATTACATCTTATTAGGTGTGACTGTATGGTAAGAAGCTTGCTTCTCAACCACATGGTCCTGGGTTCAGTCCCACTGCATGGCACCCTGGGAAAGTGTCTTCTGCTATAGCCTTGGACTGATCAAAGCCTTGTGACTGGATTTGGTAGATGGAAACTGAAAGAAGACCATTGTATGTGTGTGTGGTTTGAGTCTTTGTTTGCCACCACCACCACCATTCAACAATCGGTGTTGGTGTGTTTACATCTCTTTGACTTAGCAGTTCTGCGAAAGAGATTGATAGAATAAGTACCAGGCCTTAAAAAATAAGTCCTGGGGTT
>NC_068984.1:17061443-17084982 GCF_001194135.2 Octopus bimaculoides
ACAAGTAAAAGATAAAGGCAGAAAGACATTGACTAATGTATTCTTAGATACACTATACTTGAAAAATAAAATGTCTGATGGTCACAGCTAGAATGGACTTTGATCACAAGGGTTGCTTGGTTAGAACTAAGTAACAACAAATCAAATGCCTATTTCAAGTGAAGTGCTGCAACCATATGCTGGAAGTTTTAAAATCTGTTGCCAGATTTATTGAAAGAATGCTAGTCTACTCAATATGAGATGTTTTCACAAAACAACAACAACAACAACAGGATGAATACTCACCAAGGAAAGGGACACATGGCGGATTTATTGATCGCAATTTTTCTATGTATTTTTTGAAGTGGTCAGAATTCAATTCTTTTGCCTCATCAAATGCTCGAATCATTTTACTAGGAATTTCCTGAAAAATGGATGATTTAAATTTTCAAGATAAAGTTAAATTGATCTTAAACAAAATTGATAAATAAATATTTATGATTTATTTTCAGCAAGAGAACATTTTGGAAAAGTCAAAATATATTCATGTTATCAACTGAAAAATGCTCTGTACAATGAACTGTTGCTCCATTTGTCTCCTTTAAGACCCTTTGATGTACCCAACCTATTGCCATTACTATCTACTAAATAGTAGGCAAGCCCTTAAAAACAACATTAATTAGAAATCTCTTAACCCATTACCTCCCATAATTCTATTAACTGGAATTTTTTTTTATGAAACTTTGATTTCTAGCATAAAACAGCCTTAGAAACACGCTGGAATGATCAAAATAACATTTTAAATAGAAATAAGCGAGATATTGGGTGAAAAATTAGCAAACCTCATTTGAATATCAGTAGATATAGCAAAAAAGTTAGATATGTGTAAATATTGACAGATAATTACGAAATTTGTAATTTTTAAGTGATCCCATATGAGATCACTAGTAGGTAAATGGTTAATGTGATTAATCACAACTACTTTAACAATTCTAAAGAAATATCAACTATTCTAATTTTATTCAATCTGTTTTTACTTTCTATGCCCCTGAAGCCCACCCATTTTACAGACCCAACTACTCATGGGAAGAAAAAATTAACAGATAAATCAAACTTACCTCAAAAGTGTGCTCCAACCTGAATACTGGAGCTGAATTGAGAGCACTTACTATTTCTAGTACACCATTAAAATTATTCAGGTCTTGAAATACTAACAGGATTTCGATAATGCGAGAAACAACAGCAACTCGCTCTTCAAAATTCTCTGCTTCAATAATACATTTTTCTAACCAGAAGGTGAACTGAAATATAATTCAATGAACAGTTATTTTATTTATTTTATTGTGTTTAACTTAATATGTATGTACAGGTGTATCTAGGCTTATTAAAGACATATGCATTATGTCTATAAAAGCACAGCTGCTTCAATGACTGTGCCGAGAAACTACATTGAATCCTCAGCTACTTTCTAAACTCAATTGCACTTTGTCATTCAACCACGTAAGAGTAATACATGCAACAAATGGATCTATCATAAACTATTTCTCTATCCAACCTCCATAAATTATCCGTGTTCCATGCCCCGGCGTCTCACAACTCATTAAAATTATACTCTTTACTAATTCTAGCAATTATATTTCTATCACAATCATTATCAAATGGTGGTAAAGACTGTCTACTACAGCTGAAAAAACCATTTGAGTAATCATTGGATATCATTTCATCAGTGCTTCAGCCTCTAACCATATACACTCAGTACCATCTAAAGCATTGATTTTCTATTAATTGGTTGAAGATCCCATTCCATCTTTTATGTATTTATTGCTTGCAATGAGCATCACATTAAAATGTACCACATTCAAAGCTAAACATTTTCACATATTTTAGATGAGAGAACTGGGATAAGGCAAACATATCTGAAACCCTTCAACTACTGAACAACTTAGAAGCTAATTTACTCAGTGGTTAAATTATACATTTATCAATTTACTTCTGTGGAATTTATTTACTTAGTTCTGTGTCTGATTGTACTGAGTTGAACTCCTACCAGGATTTTAATTTCTTTTCATCACTGGACTTCAATTAACAGATATCAGAAATTTATATTAAACAGGAAACTATTTAAAAAGTTCAACTTCTCTTTTTATTATGACATGAAAAAAAAAAGATATTTCAATATAATTTAAGTTTATTCCATTTTTTTAAGTAATGAGTGCCTTAATATTTTCCCAAAAATCCATTTGAGGGAGTGATTTTATCCCATAAACATTCCCCACTTAAATAACATTTGTCTTCACAGTAACTGATTATTAACTGCTTTGAATCTAAGCAGTTTATGGGCAGAGCCATTAGAATAGTGGTTAGAATGTCTTAGAATATTTCATCTGGTTCTGCACTCCAAGTTCAAATCCTACCGAGTTTAACTTTGCCTGTCATCCTTTTGGGGCTCAGTAAATACATAAAATAGCAGTCAAAGAATAGTGGATTGGCAGGATCATTAAAGTGTTAGATGAGAGGCCTTCTAGCATCTGTTGAGTCTTTGCAGTCTGGCAACAAACGCTGTGACAACACTGGTGCCAAGCTGTATCAGCCCTTACATTTTCATGGATAATACTAGGGGCATAGACAGGAAGCCATGCATGCAAAGGCAATTACTGGTCTTCCATAGATAAACCTTGCCCAGGCCTGCAATTTGGATAGGAACTTTTCAGGTGCAGACCCATAGCTTTACAAGACGTGTAAAATACTTGGAAACTTTTCATGGAGATTCTTAATAATGAGATCTGGCCTGGCATAAACCAGTTTCAACAGGAATGTTTTAAAATTAAACATTGCTAGGATTATGTGTGTGTGTGTGTGTGTGTGTGTGTGCATATGTGTACGCACACACACATACACGTCTGTATAAATATGAAGCATGTAATTCATGCAAGTCAGCTTCAATACAATATTAGGTTAAAATTTATATTCAACTACTCAAACTACATTACCAATTACAAAATAACAGGTGTAATTTGACTTCAGCACCATAAATTAATAAAAGGTAAATACAATTTTAAATTAATTTTTTTGAAATTTAAGAATTCCTAGCTCAGAATCAACAAATAGATCAGAAGAAAATATTTCACTTTGGTTAAAAAACTTCCTTTTTGGGGAACTTTTTGCAAAATCTTATTAAATAAATAAATAAATTACCATAGTCGAGTGGTGAATCATCTTTAGTAAGTTTGGTGAAGTTTTGTTTTTATCCTTCTTGATCCATACACTGCCAACCAACTCAGATGGTTGCACTGCTCGGTATAAATCAAATTCTAATAGTGTTACCTGACGGGCAATTTCTATTGGATGTAACTGAAAAATAAAATTAAATAGTCTCAGCACAGTTAGAAAAAATATTTTCAAGAAATGAAATTACATGACTTGCTTTTTATTTATTTCAGTTGAAAACAAGAAAAGCAATGCCTATGACCTTAGCAAACCTTCAGTTTGGAGAGATCCTTATAGTTAATCTTCAGTTTGAAGCTTCTTATAAAATAAGGTATTTTCAAATTATTAAAGAAATTGTTATTGATCATCATAGTAAAATACTAAGTTAACTTGAAACTATTCACTACTTACTGATGTCAACACATCTAAATAACCAACTGGAAGTTCTTGAAAAAACATTCCTCAGCCTTTTTTTGTTTCTTTTATATCATTATTCATTAGATTGGCAGTTGTTATGGCAATGGACAAAATGTCTGGCAGTATTTGTTCAGGTTCTGTACAATCTGTGCTCAAGTTCCAATGAGGTAGATTTTGCTTTTTAATCCTCTTGGGCCGATAATATACAGTATCATTCAAGTTCTGGGGTCAATCAATTGATTAATCTCTTTTCGACAAATTTCTTATCTTGGCCCTTTATTAGAAATAATTACTCCTATTCCCTGACCCTAATATTCTAGTTCTTCCATGCTTAGATAGATAGAGCTGCCATGATATTTTACAGCAGTAGTAAAATTTACATATGACTGATCTTGTGGTTGACCTTGCTAACTATGAAATTATGTTTAATTCAGCATTAATTATCAACTATACTTTTTAACATGCTCTTTGTTTAGCAATCACAGCTAAGGCCATGCTGGAGCTGTGCCCTTATATAATAAATGATTTTAACATAAAGATAATATAGGATGGTGAGCTGGTAGAACTGTTAGCATGCCAGGCAAAATGCTGCTAAGCAGTTTGCCTGTCTTCAAGTTCCGAGTTCAAATTCTGCTGAGGGTGACTTTGCCTTTCATCCCTTTTGGGGATAGATTAAATAAGTACCAGCTGAGCACTGGGGCTGATTGTTTATTTTTAGAATGCCAAATGAGAGGCCAGATCTAGCCAGTTTGAACATAAAACTGGTAGAATATTGGGTCTGGATTTGGCCAGCTTAAATGCTGAAGGATTCAAAGTAAAAAGCAGATTCGACAGTACTTAATATCAAAGAGGAAAACCACAAATAATATCAATATCAGCTGTAAAACCATTTATGATGATGATGATGATGATGATGGTGGTATCTCTCCTGTTTTTACTTAAGAGTATCATTATCATCATCATTTAACGTCCGCTTTCCATGCTAGCATGGGTTGGACGATTTGACAGGGGACTGGTGAACCAGATGGCTACACCAGGCTCCAATCTGATCTGGTAGAGTTTCTACAGCTGGATGCCCTTCCTAACTCCAACCACTCCAAGAGTGTAGTGGGTGCTTTTTACGTGCCACCGGCACGAGGGCCAGTCCGGTTGTACTGGTAATGGCCACACTCAAATGGTGTTTTTTTACGTGCCACTGGCACAGGAGTCAGTCCAATGTTTTGTTCACATGCCACCTGCACGAGTGCCAGTAAGGCGAAGCTGGAAACGATCGCACTCAAATGGTGGTTTTTACGTGCCACTGGCATGGAATCGAGACTGCTGCTCTGGCAGTGATCCCGCTCGGATGGTGCTGTTAGCGCTCCACTGGCACGGGTGCCAGTCATCGAACTTGGTTCAGAAACAAGACTAGGTATCAGACGCATGAACAAATAGCAACAAGTAATATTTAGATTTGTCATAGTTTATGGCTTTGTCAAGAGGATAAGAAGTGGTGAATACTTACAGTCATGAGATCAAACTCTTCACTTGTAAATGCCAAATGCCACTCAAAAGGAGGTGGTACAGATTGTAATACTGTTCCTCTCTCAGTACTACTACTCTCAACCTGGAAATGCAGGAGAATCAAGGATCAAATTAATACACATTTGTTTTCAATGGTGATAATCTTGATAAAACAAAGAAATGAACTGGATAAAGGGGGAGATAATGCAATCAGGTGGCTGTTAGTAAGAGTTGAATTAGTACTCTAGCCCTATGTTGCCTAAATTATCAATAAGCATTAATAAAATATTTATTGATTCTGTTTGTCAACTTATTTCAGAGTAAGAAATATATTTAATGTAAAAAATAATTAGTGGCTCTAGGTGTGGGCAAGAGTCATCTATAAGCTTAGGTTTACCAATTACCTTGTGAATGGAATTTGTTAGATGGTAACTCCTACTCTCTCTGTCATCATCATCATCATCATTTAACGTCCGCTTTCCATGCTAGCATGGGTTGGACGATTTGACTGAGGACTGGCAAGCCAGAAGGCTGCACCAGGCTCCAATCTGATCTGGCAGGGTTTCTACAGCTGGATGCCCTTCCTAATGCCAACCACTCCGAAAGTGTAGTGGATGCTTTTGCATGCCACCAGCACGAGGGCCAGTCACACGGTACTGGCAACGGCCACGCTCAAAAAGGTGTTTTTTACGTGCCACCTGCATGGGAGAAAGTCCAGCGGCACTGGCATCGACCTCGCTCGAATGATTTTCTAAAGTGCCACCAGCACAAGTGCTAGAATGATTATATTAACAGAATGAACTGTATGTAAATATATCATATGAGTAATAAAAATAGTATTTCCTAAAGCCATTGAGATAACACTGATTCGACTGGCAGTCTGATGGATTTGTTAATGGCAAATATCTAAGCAACAGATCTGCTGAATGAAAAGTAGTACAAATAACTTGTTTCAAACTATAATTACCTGAAGTAATGGCAAAATAAACTTATTTAATGCAAGCAGCAACAAAAATGAAATTAAAAACAAAAATGATGTACCTTTCTATAAATTACTTTTGTAATCGACCGAGCCATCTTCCTCATAGCTTTACCCTGAATCCTATCCAGAAAGCTGAAGAGTTTCTGAAGTAGACTTTTGTCTCTTTCAAAGTCGTAAAAGTGGCGTTCTACCCAATGTCGTAAAACATTTAAAACTCTGAAAAAGTAAAGAGTAGAGACGAAAAGTTTTAATTAGAAGTTGTACAAGACTTGCTCAATCTGAAAATTATAACACCTTAGTGCCATAAAATGATCATGTGTAAAATAAATACAAATTCAAAAGTTTTCAGTAAGACACAGGTTGTGACTTAAATTGTAAAACTCAATACCACACAAATATTTTAAGAATTATTAGAAATAGAAGAGACAAAATCAGATCCTTAATGAACACAGTCACTCTTCCATGCTGATTTTAATAAACGAAAGACTTAAGAAATTATGAAGTCCTCACACTATAGTGCAAAGTCCTAAAAAATAGTAAGTTGTAGGAAACCAAATGACCGCATCTATCATCTAAGCTAAGAAATGTGAAATAAATAGCAACTTTATATCAAAGGAAAAGTGGGAAATTCCACACCTTGTGTCCCATTTAATACCCTTTCACACAGCTAATTTTCTCTAAATATCTTTATAAAATATTGAAAAATATTGAGGCACTAGTGTGTGCCTGTCTGGTTAGAAATTAGAAAAACAAAAGCAATACTTACCGAAACTGCACAGGTTTGATATATTCTTTTCGAAGACGTTTGAGATCACGTAAAGAAAGGGAGGTGGGGTCACCAGAGGCGGGGTTGTCATCACTTTGTTGTTTCACTTCCGATTCAGGAATATCAAATCTAAAAATAAAAGGAATTTATTTTTTATATTTTTAATATCAAAAAGGATCATTAAAATATTGGCTAATTAACAAATCAACTATGATTAATTGAGCTCTGAATTGTTTTTTTCCCTACATATAAGCTGTTGCCATTAACATCAACGACATTCTTAAAAATGCAGTTCAGCACAGCTGTTCTCAGATGTTCATGCAGAAACTGAAAGAAGCCTGTCATATATATATGTGTGTGTGTGTGTGTATGTGTCTTTGTGGTCTCTGTTTGTCCCCCCCCCCATTACCGCTTCACAACCAGTGTTAGTGTGTTTATATCCCTGTAACTTAGTGGTTCGGCAAAAGAGTCTGACAGAATAAGGACCAGGCTCAAAAAATAAGTATTAGGGTCAATACATTTGACTAAAAATTCAGTCAAAAGGGACTGAAATAAGTAAAAGATAAAAGTATGCCTTTTAATTCTGTCTTGTGTGACTTTGATTCTGCCAACTTACTGCCTTCTTAATAATAATAATAGTAACAACAACAATAATAATAATCATCATCATCATTTAATGTCCACCTTCCAGGCTGGTATGGGTGGGATGGTTTGACAAGAGCTGGCCAGGCAGAAGCCTCCTACACCAGACTTCTGTAACTGTTTTGGCAGGATTTTTACAGCTGGATGCCTTTCCTAACACCAACACTCAGCAGACCGATAATAATAATTATTTCAAATTTTTGCCAGAAGGGCAGCTTGGGGGAAAGTGGAGATGAGTCGATTCCATCGACCCTAGTGTCCAACTGGTACTTATTTTATTGACCCTGAAAGAATGAAAGGCAAAGTCAACGTTGGAGGAATTTGAACTCAGAACGCAGCGACGGGCGAAATATCACTGAGCATTTCGTCCAACATGCTAATGATTTTGCCAGCTTGCTGCCTTCTTAACAACAACAGCAGCAAACAAACAAACAAACAAACAAACTGACAAAAAGATAGACATCAATAGCCCCAGAAAGATTTCAGACAAAAAAACATGCCTCCTTATTGATATGACTGTCCCAATCAACATAAATGTATCTGTCAGGACCTACTAAAAACTGAGCAAGTATAAAGATCTTGAAGTAGAAATTGGCAAAATGTGGAACCTGAAGACTAAAACAATACCTGTTGTCATAGGTGCCCTAGGAATGATAGCAAAAGGGGCGGATTCCTACCTAGCTCATCAGATACCAGGAAACACCAAAATGGCAGAAATTCAAAAGATAGTGCTCATGGGAACTGCCCAAATCCTACATAAAATGCTGTCTATGTAATCTCAAATTTTAAAACAAACTCATTATTTTCTTATTTTCTTAAACATTCTCTAGAGCAATACTATGTGCAAAACCAAATATATGACACTCTAGGCATAACACCAGCTTGAACTTCTAACTTGCTTTCTCTTGAAGTCAATTTGTACAAACACAAAGCAAAAGTCAAACATAATAATAATAATAATAATAATAATAATAATATTAATAATAATAATAAACTTATTTATTTTACTCTAAATTCCACTAAATTCTAGATTAATTTTAAATTCAACTGTGTGTGTGTGTGCGTCTGTGATGTTTATTTTTAAAGAAATTAATGTAAATGGTGAATTGTTTTAGGATAAACTTAACTTTAGTACATAATACTTTTGATTTATAACTTATCAAACTGAATTTTTGAAAGAGAATTATCTTATTCTCACCGTTCAATTAAAAGATCCAACAGCGTTTGTGGTGTACAGAAGGATCTATAGGTTGTGAGGAATGTTGGTACAAATTTGGGATCAGCATACATATGGTAGGTGAGTCGTTCAACAAGTTTAAGGAGAGTTCCCCCTTTAATTAATGGACTCTCTCCACTTGCTTCTTGGTTCTCTTCAAACACAATGTTGTCACTAGAGTCTTCTACAGCAAACCTAAAATAAAAAAGTTGAAAAAAAAAAAAATGAAAACAGTGGAAAAATGAATAGAAAAGGGAAGCTTTATTTACTTTTACTGTTTTTATGTCAAATTTTCCATGTTAAAATTGTTGGCAGGAATTTCCGCAAACTCAGATATTTGCATATTATTTATTTTTTTAATCTTTTATCTTTCATTTGCTGCAGTCATCAGGCTGTGGTTATGCTGGAGCATTGCCATGAAGAACTTTAGTTGAATGAACTGACTCCAGTAGTTATAAATTTTTTATAAAGCCTGGTATTTATTCCATTGGTCCTTTTTGTTGAAGCACTAAGTCAAGGGGACGTAAACACATATACAAAGACACACACAAACATATAATATCTTATTGGTGATCATTTATGAAATAAAATTGAGAATTTAAATCCTCAAATGGTGTAACAATTCCAAAACTGGAAACATCTGAACTAAAAAAAGAACTTATTGCAGTGAGAATCTGGTTAGTGTCAAAAAAAGAAAAAAAAGAAAGAAAAAGAGTAGTACTCACTTATATATTAATGGTGGGGGTAACTGCAGTGGATGCTCTTTCTCTTCTTCCTTCAATATATTGTCTAATGTTCGTTCCAACATACTGGAAAATAAACCAAATATTGATAATAATAGCCTAACCTTGATTTTTAGCTGAAGCATGGAAAATATTTGTTTTGATATATCAGCAGCAATGAAATATAGAAATGTTACGAAAAGTTAAATTGTGTACCAAATTTTAGAGCAGTCATGGTCAAACTGCAGCCTGCAGAGCTTCTTGAATGGTGCACCTAATGAAAAACTGCCTTGAATTTTTTCTAATAGTGCAACCTGTGCCTGTTTTAGAGTATCTGTAACCTTGAATCTCCATTTTTTTAAAAATCTCTTTTGCAATCTCTGCTGTTCTGACTGTTTAATGCATCCAGTTAAATAACATGCATGTCTTACTCCATTTCATCAATCTCATTATATATAACTATCCAAACTATTTTTTCTTATTCTTTTCTAGAAAAGATTAAAAGAGGGGACAGAGGGCAGATATATATATAATTCGAGTAATGAAAGAATAACTACTGTCATGAAGTAGAGAAAAGTGAAAACATTGAAAGAGTCATAAAGAATAAGGGTGCGTAGGCACGTCGGGAGTGGGGGTTGGTGAATTTTAGAAACCAGGGAATATGTAACATGAACTTTAAAAAATAAAGTACAGAGGTTAGTCAATATTTGTACAAGAAAAGACAACACTAATCTAGCATTCAGTGTGTATGAGTGATGTCTGTTAAAAATATTGATTTGTTTAATAAGGAATACTCAAGGCAGTTGTTAAAAAACCTCTGCAACTCTTTTGAAAAAATTCACCATGTCTTTATAATAGCTTGAGCTTAACAAATATAACAATTAACTATTTAGTATGCCACTTTGATGCACTAAGTAACCTGTCAATGAATACAGGCTTCAAAATGGTCTTAATGTTATCAGAAATTAAAATTGTCAAGTAGTAAACATTGTGGAAAGTAATGATAGCTCATTGGAGATGGTAATCATATTATGGCAGAAAGACAAGAACAAACGAGCTAACTTTGTGTAAAAGTAAAATGAATGAGTTGAAAAACACAATGCAGCAAACAAGGGCAGTAACTACGAAAGATTTGAGCTATAATAATAGACAATATTTCACTGGTGAAAATATGACTCAAGTTGCTGTATGGGAGTAGATAAAGCAGAGGCAGAATCAAGGAAAGAAGTGATCGATCGAGACCTAACGTGGTGAATGTGCACATCAATCCATTCAATAAAGAAAAATGATGTAAAATTTGTAACAAACAGAAAAACCACACTCACCTCCTTGTTTGTAGAGAAATTAATGCAGCCATCCAAGTGTTCTTTTCGTCTATAGATTTACACAGCATAATTATACTTGGATGGTCTCGGATCTGAATTTCAAATGCATGCTTATACTCTGAAAAATGAAAAAAGATATGATGGTGATATGTCTATATGTATGTATATATGTATATATATATATATATATATATATATATATATGTATACACACGCACACACACATGCACAAAACCCATGCAACCATGGATAAATGGATTTAAAATATATGAATATATATATATTTTTATATGTGTGTATGTGTGTGTATGAAAGTGATTATGTAACTGCTGTTCTTTTGTCAGTCATTAAATTATATTCTGCTCTGCAAACATCTGATGTTTTACTTAAAAGCATAAATATATGAGTTCTAACAACTGGTTGTTAGTATCATTATGTTTAAGCAAAATCATAAAATTTATACATTATGCTTTTAAGACTAGCAGGGCAACCCTGTGAGGTTGCTACCACCCAGCTTCTTTTAAAAGTATAATAAACAGGTACACCAATAAAAGGTATTGAGTAATTCTTTAGGTTAATGTTAATTTTGTTTTTCTTTTCTTATAACTTGACATACGAACAAACACTAATATACATACATGAAAAGATGTAGAAGCATATTTTGAAAACAAACCTCAAAATGAAATTAAAGAAATATCTATAAATCCATGTAATTTAATTAAAAGCTACCAATATAGAGTCATTCTTTTACCTTCAGTATCTTCTTTGTCCACCACTTCTATCTTCCGTAAATAATGTTTCTCTTTGAGTTTGTATTCTGGTGCAGGTCCCATTGTTGAAGACCGTCGAAGATTTTGCTTACATAATACCAGCAAACCATCAAAGAGGAACACATACCGTTCTGTAGGACGCCGGCCAGTATATTTAAGTAATATTCCCTCTATAAAAGAATGAAAAAGCATTAAAAATGTTTGTCAAGAAAACTCCGCTTCATTTTACAAATTAATAATATCCAACAAAATTCTAGAATCTATCAACAGCTTAGATATAAGGATTTTGAGCTTAAGTAATTAACAATTAGTCTAAATACTACCCTATGAAGGTAAATTAACTAGAACATTAAATTATTCACAAGATTTTATTTCCACTTTTGGTAGGTAATTTCCTTCATGAAGATACTAATTTTGTAATTACGGTCAACATTGCCTTAACTCCAATATCTTCCATGCTTAAATATTTATATATTCTTTATTATATGAGATAATTTTTTCCCTTTCTCTTTGAAATATTTAGTATAATTCATTTTTGCTGTTTGTAACATTTTGATTGCTTGCAGTTTGATAAAAGCTTAATTAGAGGAAGTAGAATAAACACATTTTAATTGGGAGCTTGCATGTGTGAAAGCAATTCAGAAGAATATTTTTGAATACATACCCATAATAAATTCATTGCAACTTTGCCAAATGTCCTTGCCTTCCCAACCATCAATACTTTTCTGAAGTTCATTCATTTTGGCCAATGCTGCCTGTCGTCCACTTTGACCTTGTAATCGTAATGAGGTTTCCCTAAAAATAACGAAAATAACAAAAAACATCCATGAAACATTGTTCTGAACTAATCATGCATTATCTCATAGCTCTGAGATTTTGATGATGTGATTGTTCATTTTTTTAGAATGGCACTGTAAGATAGGAGTGAGAGGCCAGATTGGGTTGGTTTCAACTTAAGACAGATAGAATATTTGGGCTGGATATGGCCAGTTTAAATGCTAAAGAGTTTAATGCAGGAGTTAAAGTTTCACTAAGTTTGAAAATATTGATATTTAAATATATTCCAACAGATTCAACTCCTCAGTTAGGAAGAATGTGATGAATCTTGACAGAATGCTTCTTTGGGGAACAGAGTCACCCTCTGTTGCAAGTATTCAAACTAGGTCTCTTCTCTAAGGATAACTCATGGTAATTTCCCCCCTCTCTTTTCTTCCACGGCATCTCTTCCTCTGCCAAAGTGATTAAAAAAATTTTAATAACCTAAAATTATTTATACTTTTACTTGTCTTTAATCACAAAATTACATCTAAAATAGTGACGGTATTGCTTAATAAACACCATCATCATTTAACATCCACTTTCCATGCTAGCATGGGTTGGACTAACAGGTGCTGACAAGTCAGAAGACTACGCCAAGTTCTACGATCTGCTTTGGCATGGTTTCTTTGGCTGGATACCCTTCCTAACACCAGCCATTTTACAGGATGTAGTGGATGCTTTTTTGCTTTTTAAGTGGCACCAACACTTCAGATAAATAATCAAATTATTAAAAAAAATCCAACTAAAATAATTTACATAATCTTCAAAGAGACGCAGATAAATTCATTGACTACTAGTTTAAAAGAATTTGAATGAATGCTGCCACCAGTTCTATTCCCGGTCAATAAGAATGGATTCCTTGAATAAAAGGAAACGTGTAAGAAATATTGATAATTAGTTGTAAAGCTAGGAAATGGTATTTTAACAACTTCAAGAATCCAACAAAAGAGTTTCCCAATTAGACACATAGCAGCAGCCCTCAAACACATTAAACAAATGTCATAAGTTTTGTGATGAGAGGTTATGAATCCTAAATCATAGAAAATATAACCAGCATAGACTAAGGAAACAGTCCTTTTGTACTACATGTACCAGATTGCAATAGTCTAAGTAAAAGAAATTATTATTTGTTGAAAGAAGCAGTTATAAAGATAAATCATAAGTGACAGTCTGAATTTGCAGACCCATCAATAAGTATACAAATAATGCCTTAAATAAACTGTCTGTTGTGCCAATTAGTTCAGCTCTTTATGATCAAAATCAGCTGTTAATGAGTAAATCAAATCCACTTCTAACAACTCCCATGGAGTGGTTGAACTCAACACTGCATGTCAATTAAAAATGAATTCCTTCAATTGTTACTGTTTCTGATAAAAATCGAACCACTCCAGCCATTAGTACCATTTGTAACTCACAGCCGCATTGGGCCACTGAGAGTTAAGTGTCTTGTTACAGACAATGTAAACATTGTATTAAGAGTTATAGAAAAATACTCACCATGGCCGTCGTTTGCCAAGATTATTTCCAAACTTCTTTTCTACAGATGTTTTTAAATTAACCATTAAACCAATTGCTTGTCCCAAAAATTCTTTATCTTCATCATTAGGGCTTGTGTCTTGCATCATCTAGAAGCAGTAAATTGAACCAATATTAAAGCAAATTTAAACAAAACTCCTGGATCTGCTTTTCCTGTATTATCAACTAAAGTTACGTTTTAATATTTGAATACATTAACTCTGAAAACTATTTTGGTTTTTCTACGAGATTGCAACCAGACTAACAGTTTAGCTTATAGAAGCTGATAATGGTCAGTCAGCTTCGAAATGTTATTGATCCCCCCAGGACTTATTCTTTGTAAGCCTAATACTTATTCTATCAATCTCTTTTGCCAGACTGCTAACTTACAGGGATGTAAACACAATCAGTTGTCAAGTGATGGTGTGGGGGACAAACACAGACACACAAACATATATATATATATATATATATACACATCAGGCTTCTTTCAGTTTCTATCCCACTGCCTAAGGTGCCACGCAGTGAGACTGAACCCAGAATCATGTGGTTGGTAAGCAAAGTACTTACCACACAGCCACTCCTATTATTATTTTAACAAATATAGCTCCACAAATGAATTAGGCATCAACACAATCTACTACTATAATTCTATGTTAAATATACAGTAGTCAACTCTAATATCTGAAGGCACATGGCACAATAGTTAGAGCATTGGGCTCATAATCACAACGTAGTGAGTTTGATTCCCAGATCAGGCTATGTTCTTGAGCAAGACACTTCATTTCACACTGCTCCAGTTCACTCAGCTGTGGACATGAGTTGCAATGTCACTGGTGCCAAACTATCAGCTTTTGCCTTTTCCTTGGTTAACATCAGTGGTGTGAAGAGGGGAGGCTGGTATGCATGGGCAACTGCTAGCCTTCCATAAACAACGTTGCCCAGACTTGTGCCTCAGAGGGGAACTTTCTAGGTGCAATCCCATGGTCATTAATGACTGAAGGGGGTCTTTACTCTAGAGTATTAATACAGTAGTAATACAGCTTACATATATAGTATAGTAATGTTTAACATAATATAGTACAGAAGTGTTTAATATAATATGGTAAATTTATGATTTTTTTTACATGTAAACTACTAGTATTATCAATAAAATATTTTTAGTATAACTAAATATGTTGATAGAGATATAAGTAAATTTATGAGTTTTTTTTTTTCTTTTTTACAATGAAGTTTGTCTGTTCCTTTTAATCTCTTTGAGAGTAACCTGCCTGAGCAGCCCTTGGTTCTATGATACAAAGATCTTGTTTTAAAGTGACCTAAATGAAACTCTTTCTTCAAAATTTCACATTAATTTATGTTCCAAAAGCCAGTTTAATTAGTAATGACGAAGTTATTTCACTAAATTCTTCATTATTTTTAAAATTAATTGAAACAAAACAAGTGTATTTGAACAAAAATATGGTAACAAAAGGATTGTAGTCTATTCTAGTTTTGTTGTTCACTAAATACTTCATGAAATAAATCTAACTTTAAAATATTTTGTCACTTTCTGCCAACAAAGTGAATCATTTATAATAGTGGTGCTGTTTCAGTTTCCAATACCTCAGCTTGATTAAATTCAGTCATTACGTTAATGTTATTTTATTCATTAACATTAACCAATTAATTATCAGAACTTTTCTTGCGATTTTCTTCACAGAAAGTATAGAAATACCTACCCATGTACTTTTTTTTTTCAATTTAGTAGATATTTCTAACCTTTTAGCTATGATATATTTTAGAATATTTTGGAGAACAACTTGAATATCAAATGGTAAATATCAGTAAACTACAAGAATTCTTTTTACAAACTCAACAACTATGAAAAAAAAATTCACTCACCTTCATAACATCAAAATAATGCAGCAAGTGATAAATTGGTCCAAGCAGCAGTTTTGGAAGTACATATTTGACAGCATCTTTGAAATTGTAAGTGTAAGTCTACAAAGTTAAAAAAAAAAAAGTTAATATGTTTTTATATTTTATCTTCCAGACTAACAGAGTTGCAAACTAGAAATCTTGTTTATTATTTAGTTGTGCCAGGGGCACGTAAAAAGCACCATTCGAGCGTGGTCATTACCAGTGCTGCCTGGCTGGTTCCCATGCTGGTAGCACGTAAAAAACACCATTCAAGCGTGGTCAATGCCAGTACCACCTGACGGGCCCTCGTGCTGGTGGCATGTAAAAAAACACCCATTACACTCTCAGAGTGGTTGGCATTAGGAAGGACATCCAGCTGTAGAAACTTTGCCAAATCGAGTCTGGTGTAGCCTTCTAGCTTCCCAACCCTCAGTCAAACTGTCCAAACCATGCCAGCATGGAAAGCGGACGTTAAACGATGATGATGATGCTGATGATGTTAGAAATGTTAAGGACTCACATGATAGTCTATAGTTTCTGTCAACTGCAAAAGTGTATCATGAAGCTCTTTTCCAACAGATGAAACCATGTCTGACATATACTTTTCATAAACAAAGAATTCTTCTTCCTGAAATATAAATAAAAATGTACTTGTATAAAAACATACATACATGCAAACAAACATACAGACGTGTGTGTCTGTGTTAACACACACACATACATAAGTTGGTATATGGATATATAATGTTATAGTGATTGCAAAGATAGCATATATCCAGGGAAACAAAATTCTTCAATAAAACATGCATATATAGTCTTCTGCATGTGACAGTCACTGGACTGCAGCCAAGCTGGAGCACTGCTTTGATGGGTTTAGTCAATCAGATCAAACCTAGTACTTATTTTTAAATCTGATACTTATTCTATCTTTCTCTTTTTGCCAAACTGCTAAGTTACAGTGATGTAAACAAATCAACATCAGCAGTCAAGCAATGAGAGACAAACACAAATGCACACACACGCCCATAACTATTTCCATATATTTTGGAGACATATTTGCCCGGTATGCGATTTGATCTGAGACCATGTGTTGATATTCAAAACAATTACAGACACATATTAGCCATTCAAAAACACACAATGACTTAATTAACTTCATTTAAACATTTGGTATAAAATTCATCACACAAACTTTGACTGGGTCACTGACACAGCTGCACACTATGCGTGTGTGTGTGTGTGTGTGTGAGAAGGCATGCGGTCTAGTGGTTAGAGTATTGCACTCATGATCGCTAGATCATGGGTTCCATTGTCACACTGGGCAGTGCGTTGTGTTCTTGAGCAAAACGCTTCATTTCATGTTGTTCCAGTCAACTCAGCTGTAAATAGGTAACCATGAATGGAATAACCTTCTGATCGGCAGTGTGTATGCCTGCTCGCTTCACCAGTGACATGGTGTCAGTTGAAAGCTAAAACAACAAAGTGCACCGTGACTAGTAATGTATAACAACACCAAAGAGTTTGGTTGATACCATGACATATACACACACACATGATGAGATTTCTTCAATTTCTATCAAATTCCCTTACAAGGCATGGGTCTGTCTGACATTATAAGAGAGGACACTTGCCCAAGGTACCATGTAGTAAGACTGAATCTGAAACCTTTTGGTTGCAAAGTGAACTTCTTAACCACAGAGCCATGTCTGCATTTATATATATATAAAGAATAAAAAGTTTTCAATGGTACAACAATGCACTATAATTCCTTCTTCAGATATTCTTAGATGGAGTCGACTCCATCTAAGAATATCTGAAGAAAGAATTGTATTCCGAAATATCACATAAATTACAACAGGTATATAGTCCTTTTTTTTGTATTATAGTGCATTGTTGTATCATTCAAAACTTTTTATTCTTTACAAACAATACACAATGCTTCAAGCGAACTACAATACTCTCCTCTATATATATATAATCAGGAGAAAATACAAAATTTCAAACAGCGGGTATTTTACTCAATTATCTGTATTTATTTGAAATACAAATTTTAGGATTTTTCTTGTTTAAATTCCGGAAGTTTGTTTACAGAAAAGTGCTTCAAAATATTGAGGAGTTAAAACTAATTTTTTAAAAATATCATTCTCGCCAAAGTAATCAATTTAATAGACACCTTGAAACTAATCCCTTATACCTCTAAAAGTTTTATAAATTTTTTTTTCATAAAATGCAGTTATATAAATGCAAAAAAAAAAAAAAAAATGAATAAAATTAAATTAAAACATTATATATGTATTCCTTACTTCAGCCATTTCTACAAATGGTATTCCTGCTGTTGGTGCTTCATTTTCTTCGGCTATTTCCATTTGGTCTTCAATTGAACTAAGTAGGTTAGCGCTGCATTCCATTATATCTTTTATATTACTAAACAATACTTCCATTTTCTATGAAATAAAACGAAAATACATAAATATATATATATACATATATATAATAATTAATTTGCATTATTCAAAGACAAATGTATCACTTTTAACAATTATTTTGTCAAAATTTAAGACACCAAAGATTGAGAACATACTTAAACATTTTTTAGAGCAAATAATTATTAAAAGTTCATGTCTTTTGACAAAATATTTTTGAAATTGTGTATGTCTAAATGCATTTTGTGTCAAAATATTGAAATATTATTATATATATATATATTACAGCTTTGTTTTGATTTACTGCTGTAGAAAGGAAAATATTGCAAAGCTACAATTTTCTGACAAATTCCATTGGTTTGATCGTTATGTTAAAAAAACACTTAATCCAAACAATATTTGGAATTTGAAAATTTTATCTAATTATACCTAAAAAAATTGCAGAAAACTGAAGCATATTTATTTGTATATTTCAAACATAATTAGTGTCATTATTGAATGGAACTTAATGGATATGCCCAAGTTCTTGGCACATGGCATGAGAATCATTCAGATGGTTCAGTTAGTTATTTCTTAGTGGCTGCCAAACTAATGCCAATATGCAATTTATCTCAGTCTCACTATTCTGTGAAATTAAAACAACTATATATATATTATTTGGTAAATAGATTTTTTTTAAACGTTCATACTGTGTTGGTGCATTAGTAAAATAAATACCTCTTACTTTTGCCTGAAGAACCTTTTCAAATGGTGCAGCAAATACTTTTATGATCATGTTTAAATCTCGAAGATACTGGTTCTCTTCAAGGATAAAATCTTTAACAATCTCTTCATAAGACAATGAATCTCGTCGAACTGGCTCTTCTTCAAGCATTAACGATGGGTTATCATCATCATCAGGAAAGAAAAGGTTCATGAGACCCTATAAAATATATCACAAAAGAATGACTTATAAAAATCTTACAAGAAAAAGCAGTACAAAACGAAGTCCAATTAAGCAAAGACTAGATTTTTCTAGTCAATAGACATTTTTGTCTGTTGTGGGTGTAGGGTTGGAGAAAGGGGATGTACCCATGGTTTGCAGGCCCTTCAAGACAAGTTGGGTTGATGTTGTTAACGTTTCAAGTTGGTGGGTGTAGAAAAGAAGATGTATGCAGTTATCTGAAGTTCTGAAGAATAGGACCTGAGGTGGGATCAGGGGGGGGGGGGTAATAAAATGGGTGACAAGAGGAGTAAAGATGAGTGGATTTGAGAGTGCTCTGAGGGGCAGAAGCCACTGTAGTAACAGTAGAGATGGGAGAGAAATAGGAAGGCAGCAAGCTTATGGGCCAGAGATTGGGTATGTTACCAGCCAGTTGTGTAACCTTTCTTTTGATGTGTGACAGCAATATAATTTCATATGCAGGAGCAGTACTCTGTTGTGGGTACCATTTGAATTGTGTAGAGAATAATCTCACACCTTGCGTCATCAACACAATCACCATCAGTTTATGTTCCCTTTTCCATACTGGCAAGGAGTGGATGGTTCAACAAAAACCAATGAATCAGAGGACTGCACTGAACCCCAATGCCTGCTTTGGCATGGTTTCTCTGGCTGGATGCCCTTCTTAACATCATCCACTTTACATAGTGTACTGAGTGCTTTTTCGTGGCACCAGCACTGGTGAGGTCACCAGATAACTTGCAAGAGAAGCTCAGCTCCCCTGAGTGGGGTATGGTATTGATGGACATGGAAGTATGATAGAGGGACAGTAATGGGCATCTTGCTGAAGAGGTGAATACAAAGCTTTCTCAACTGGAGAGAGAGAGAGAGAGATGGTGAGGCCATATCCTCAAGGTACAAGGTGAATATGAGAGAGAGAGAATAGGGATTGAGGAACAGAAGAAATGGGTGGGTAAGTAAGTGTACTAGAGTGTGAAAAGAGCAACAGATGATTGGAAAAGGGCACTGAAGTGGACACACTGAATAACTGCTAGGAGGAGGGGAAGTGAAGGAAGTAGGAGAGGACCAGGAAGGAACAAGTCAGTAATAAATGAATAATTGTGAATGACTTGCTAGTAAATGAAGAAAATGAGACACTACCAAGTCAGCCACCATCACACACACAAAAAAAGAAGAAAATGATAAAGACAGATAATCAAAATAAAGCTGATAGTAACAAGCCCTAATTCTACATAAGGAAGTTGGAAAAACAGAATCCTTCTAGCAAAATAGAAATATTAAAAAACAATAAACGCAATACATCCAAATACAATTTCACTGTGGAATGTCTATGAAATCTATAGCTGAATAAGATACCATGCTGTTTACAAAATTCTGATCTTATCATTAAGTAATAATCGTTAGTGACATGAGCACAAGACCAGAAATTTTGAAGAATGGGATTAGTTGATTAAATCTACCCCAGCCTCAAAAGATTTGAACTCAGAATGTATAGAGCTGGAACAAATATTGTAAGGTATTTTGTTTGACATTCTAATGATTCTGCCAATCTGCAATCCTTATAAAGTATAGGTCTTCTGGTCTCAAAACAAGAAGAAGAAGAGAAGACAACAATGATGACATCATTTAACATCTGTTTTCTATGCTGGTATGGGTTGGGTCGTTTAACAGGAGCTGGCAAGGCTAGGAGTCACCCCAGGTTCCATAATCTGTTTTCGGCACAGTTTCAACAGCTGGATGCCCTTCCTAACACCAACCACTTTACAGAGTGTACTGGGTGCTTTTTAAATGGCACCAGCACCAGTGCTTTTTATGTGGTACCAACACCAGTGCTTTTTATGTACACCACCACCAGTGCCTTTTATGTGGTGCCAGCACCAGTGCCTTTTATGTGGTGCCAGTACCAGTCTTTTCACAAATTAAAGAAAATACTTGAATGTATTTTATGATAGCATTTCTAATACATTCTACAGGGTGTCCACAAGGTCTGGGTACATGGAGTAAATAAAATCATAGCATAAACAATTAAATATAAGAAATAATAATTTCTTATAGTATGTGTTAATCCCCATGTACCCAGACTTTGTGGACACCCTGTAGTTAAATTATATTAGTAAATTTATTTCCAATAAATAATCTAAGTGATGTCATGATTGTTTATGCTATACTTGTCAGGCATTTTGATGCATACCACGGTAGATTTTTGATGCATACCACGGTAGATAATTGACAGTGTTTTGCTATTATTTCATGTGAAGTAGACAAAATTTTAATAATCAAGACTGTGTTGCATAATAGGGTACTTAACAGTATCATTCCATTGGTTACTAGAGTGGTTGTTAAAAAGACTGTCGGTGCAATAAACTCTCAGCAATAAGTGACAGATTCCAACGCCTTTGTGACTACTACAATAACAATCTTATCATCAAATAGAAAGCTTTAAAACTTTAGTAGATGGCATGTGATGGTTTTCATTCACTGCATATTAAAAACATGTTAAATACACATTCGACTGTCTTTTAAAAAAAATATGTTATATCAAAACCAACACTTGTAATCTTCTGTTGTAAAATATTTGTTTAAATTTTGGCATAAGACCAGAAAGTTTGGAGGAGGAACTAAGTTGGTTACACCAACTTCAGTATTTGACTGGTACTTATTTTATTGACCCCACCCCTCAAAGGATGAAAGGCAAAGCCAACTTCAGCAGCATTTGAACTCAGAATGTAAAGATGGACGAAATACTGTTCAGCATTTTGCTCAGTCTGCTAATGATTCTGCCAGCATTGTGTTGTGAAATATTGCCAAGAAGCTGCAACAACACACCTCTCTCATCATCATCCTTCCACTGCCTTCCCCGTTTGGTACCACTCCCTAGCCACTCCCCCAACTGAGATGCTTTTGCAGCATTCACACTCTATTTGTCCCCTTCCCCCTACCTCAATGCTATCCTCCAGCTTCTCCAGCTCCTCAACACCCTTTCTCATTTTCCTCCTACACCCATGACCTCCCAACACCTCTTTTCTTCAATGACTCTCAGGATTCCACCCAAAACTATTGTTCCCTTTCTTCTCCTTTCCCTCACCTTTTGTCCATACTTGCCCTAAAAATGTAGGATAGCCCTAAGCCTTGCCCCTACACAACCTGCCCTTTCCACTTTGTACCTTTCTTTCTCAATAACCCCACTAATCCCTTACCTTTCATCTGTTCTCTGCCATACTCCTTCCCACCGATTAGTGCCTACTCTACTACTCCTACTCTCTCTACTACTCTTCTATTGCAATTATAAATCTGTTCTTTTCAATTTACTCATCCTTTCTCATCATCACCACCATCTATAATCATCACAAACACTCTCTCTAAAGGCAGCGAGCTGGCAGAAACGTTAGCATGCTGGGCGAAATGCTTAGTGGTATTTCGTCTGCTGCTATGTTCTGAGTTCAAATTCCGCTGAAGTCGACTTTGCCTTTCTTCCTTTCGGGGTCGATTAAATAAGTACCAGTTATGCACTGGGGTCGATATAATCGACTTAATCCGTTTGTCTGTCCTTGTTTGTCCCCCCCTGTGTGTAGCCTCTTGTGGGTAGTAAAGAAATAACACACACTCTCTCTTCTCAGTTACAGGGGTTAAATATAGGCCCTTAGCTTTGCAAGTGATGAGGTGATCTTAACTTGTGCTGGTGCCATGAAAAAAAGCATCCGGCATACTTCGTAAAGTGGTTGGCATTAGGCAGGGCATCCACATGTAGAAACTGTGCAAAAGAAGATATTGGTGCAGAACACAATTCTCCAAACTGTCAGATTCTCTCAAACTGTCCAGCCTATAGCAGCATAAAAGTGGATGTTGAATAATGATGATGATGTCAATAATGATGAAAAGCTTTACAGCCTACATCTAAAATGGAAATTCTGAAGGTTCTTATACACTGGCACAAACAGTTTAGTATGTCTCAGATTGTTTCTTGCCCTGCAATATCCACAAAATATTTTCCCATAGCACGTGCCATTCATTCTTATTATACATGGATGACAAAAATCAGTGAACAATCAGCTGAAACCATGTGTACAGGAGACTGAATACCAACAGAACAGGCATGTACTGCCCAATCACAGTATGAACTATAACTGCAATAATAAAACACTGATAGATTCTTGAAGCTACAACATAACGCATGATTAATATAAAACAGTGAGAATAAATAAGCATTACTTCTGAGAGGATAATGCGAATGCTAATGAGTTAAGTGATTAAATGATTTCACTACCATCGACAACATCTTTATGACTCCCTTGCAAGAAACAAAATTAAGACACAAATATTCCACCAAAAATTTTTTTTTTTTTTTGTAAGTCAGATACTTAATGTATCAGTTTTCACTGCCAACCTGCTAAGTTATAGGAGACATAAA
>NC_068984.1:17084992-17088586 GCF_001194135.2 Octopus bimaculoides
AAGTCATGGAGAGAACAAACACAGACACAAAGACACTAATAATAATAATAATAATAATAATAATAATAATAATAATAATAATAATAACAATAATTATTATTATTATTATTATTAAATCTATTAGCCAAAATCAAATATAAATGGGAATAACAAATTATTTTTGAAAATAATTTAGAAATATAAAAATCATAAAAATTTCCTAAGAGACACAATGTATGGATTAGCTGTGAGTGTCAATTAGAAACCAAATAACTGGAACATTTTTTTTTTTTTTTACAGTATAAAATATGGCTGCTTTTCAACAATCAAAAGCTAACAGTTTAACAAAATCAAATCGCAGTTAAATATTTTAAGTGAAATCTAAATCAACTAATTTCCTCTCTTCCTTATTAAATATGTTATGCTATGCTAATTTGCTTCCCACTCATCCTTGAAACTTTTTTTTTTTTGTTTTAATAAACAAACCTACCTTATCGGCATTCATGGCAACATTAATATCTTGCTGTGTGACACAAACATGTTTGATGTTTTTAACATAGTTGTCAGTCAGCTGCAAAAAAAAAAAAAAAAAAAAAAATTAAAATCAAATAAATCAAATGAATAAGTTGAATATGAACAAATAAATTGAAAATTAGCTTGCATTTACATTGAATTTAAGTAACAATTAACATCTGTGAAATGTGTAACAAGATTAGGAATGTGTTGGGTTTCCCCCACCCCAAAGTCTAGAACATTAAACAGTGGCATTATAAATGTTCCTAAATACTGTGCACTGTAAAAAATTTCATGCTTCCAACGGACATTTTTAATCATACCCCTTCCCTACCCAACACAAATCCTTGCAAGTATTGCTATATGCTTTATCTTTTATGTGTTTCAGTTATTGGACTGAGGCCGTGCTGGGGGCAACATCCTCAACAGTTTAGTCAAACAAATCAACCCCAGTGCTTATCTTTTTTAAAGTCTGGTATTTATTCTATTGGTCAGTTTTGCTGGACTACTAAGTTATGGAGACATAAACAAACCAACACCAGTTGCCAAGCAGTGGTGGGAGACAAACCCAACACACACACACACATATATAGATAAGGAAATAATTTTATTTTCAAACACAGGATAATGCTAATAATATAGCCTGAACAGGATAAACTATCCATATTTTGCAGAAAAATCTGTCGGCTGCCAGCCATGAAACTCAAAATCACATTCCTGTGATTATGCGTCAAGTTCTTTATCATTAAGCTAAACTGCCCAGCAGCAAATTCTTCTGCAATTTTAGGATATATAAACCTAGCTTTATAAGACACTATCGTACGTATATATATATATATATAACATCCTGTGCTGGTACCATGTAAAAAGTACCCTAGCTGGTGCCATGTATAGAACACGGATGCTGGTACCACATAAAAAGCACCCAGCACAGATTGTAAAGTGGTTGGCATTAGGAAGGGCATCCAGCCATAGAAACATGCCAAAACAGACAATTGGAGCCTGGTACAACTCTCTGGCTTGCCAGCTTCTGCCAAACGGTCCAACCCATGCCAGCATGGAAAACATGATGATGATGATGATGATGATGATGCTTCCATACAGTTTCTTATTTCTTTATTGCCCACAAGGGAATAAACATTGAGGGGACAAACAAGGAAAGACAAAGGGATTAAGTCGAATACATCAACCCCAGTGCGTAACTGGTACTTAATTTATTGACCCTGAAAGGATGAAAGGTAAAGTCAACTTCGGCAGAATTTGAACTCAGAAAGTAACGGCAGACGAAATACTGCTAAGCATTTTGCCCTGCGTGCTAACGTTTCTGCCAGCTCACCCCTTTCCATACAACTGTATGCTTCCATACAGCTTCTTTTTACCAAATTCACATATATGGCATTGGTTGATCCGGGGCCATAGTAAAAGGCGCTTATCCAAGGTGCCATGCAAAAAAAGAAAACGAAGAGGCAAAGTAAACTCACTTTTACATAACCCAGGATCTTCATAATTTAGTCATATACTCAAAAATTACACATTAATAAAGTAAGATCATGTGTAACTTCAGGATGAACCTAACCTCCCATAATGAAGTTCTAAATTTGGATGAAAATATGCAGATTTCAATTTCCTAGTAGCAGCAGTGTCATCATTGTTTTTGCATGTTTTACCCTATGCTGGCATGAGTTGCATAAAACTCAAGGCAAATTTTCTACAGTCAGATGCTCTTCCTGTCACTTACTAACCCTTACATGTTTTCCCAGTGAGATACTTTCCTTCCATTGGTCCTTATATGTCGAAAACTGAAGCTGTGGGACTTCTGTTTACTGGAGAATGTAAACAAAGACAAGCGAATCATATACACAAAATTCTCATGTAGGTTTCATAATAACCTACTTAAGCGGTTTTCTTCATTGTCTTAAGTTTATAATGTATGTGATTACTCAATGTAATCATACCGATGTCAGGCAGTTCAAATGGGGAAAGAATATTAATATTTGTGAAATACTTTTCCCATCAATAGATGATGGTCATTCCTGTTGAATTTAACATATGGGTGTTTAAAGGAAAGGATAAAAAAAAAAGATTAAAAATGAACAAATGAGGCAATAAATTCATAGGCAATAACTTTCCCAAGATGTTAAATCAAGCTGTAGGGATACCAATGTCTATACTCAGAACAGTGCCGAAAAACAATCTAAAAACAGCTTATTGGTAACTTATGCTCATTACAATTGCTTACAAAATCCAATATTTCAATCCCTTACTGCAACTGGTCCTTCACCTTAGCTCTCTTCTCAAACATTTTCCTCCTACTTACTTCTACCAGAGAGTATAACGACACAATGCAAATTGTTAGGAAATAATTAATACAGCTCATCATCATTGTTTTTATATCCACTTTCCATGCTTGCATTGGTCAGATGGAATTTTGTGGAGACAGGTTTTCTACAACTGGATACCCTTCCTGACACCAACCTTCATCTGTTTCCACATAAGGTAATATTTCCCCATGACCAGACATGTTTTCATGGAAGATTGGGAATGAAGGATACCACTTGCACGATGGTAACATTTGTTTTTTTTTACAACTTCATGCAATGTTAAAATAAGGAAAATCACACACACACACTAAAGGAAAAGGAAAACAAAATCAAGGCAGGGTGAGTATCTTAGGTAGTTTAGAATATTTAATTAGAGTAAAGGTGAATAAAAAAAAGGAGAAATAGAATGCCCCCTTTGTAGTGGCAAGACACCAGCTTCTGTCTCTCTGTCTCTTTGTTACACTCTGACCTTTCATCCTCTGACACAAGTTCCCCTCCACAAATGCCCTTCCCCTCTCATAATTCCTTGTCTTATGAGTTACTTGGTTACCCTGCCAGTGCTGGTGCCACTTTAAAAGCATCCAGTCCACACTGTAACATGGTTGGCATTTTGAAGGGCATCCAGCCGTAAAATCCCTGCCAAAACAGACACAGTAGCCTAAGGTAGTTTTTCTACCTGGCCGGCTCCTGTCACCCGTCCTACGCATGCATGCAAGGAAGACGGACGTTAAACGATGATGAGGATGATATATATATATATATATATATATATATATATATA
>NC_068984.1:17088871-17099118 GCF_001194135.2 Octopus bimaculoides
ATATATATATATATGCTTCTTTTAGTTTCCATCGACCAAATCCATTCACAAAGTTTTGGTTAGCTCAAGGTTATAGAAGACACTTGCCCAAAATGCCATCCAGTGGGGCTGATCCCAAAACCACGTGGCTGGGAAGCAAACGTTTTGTCACTTCATGTAAAATATAACTCAAAAACATTTCCAGAAGGTAATCTTCTCGCACTTGGACAGAGAGAAAGCTCTCAGTCTAGGTAGACAACATTTGTAAATCTGGTGTAAACAATAAACAAACTTGTCCTCTTTTATTTTCAGCAATTCAAACAAATATAAAATGGAAAGGATTTTAACATGAGAAACCTGCTTCACTATATTTCCCATGATATTGTGACTGGGAATTAATGACTGTATACCCTTCCTATTGCCAACTAATATGACATCATAGCTGGTTATTTTAGATAAACCAAAACACCAACTATAATGAACATGTTTTTATGCTAATATAACAGAATGTGTCCTGCCAATATGAAACAATAATCATTATACAAATGATAAGAAAAGGAAAGAAAATTTTAAAATGAGAAAATGGAAGAGAAATAATGCTTTCTCCTTTCTACTATAGGCACAAGGCCTTAAATTTTGGAGAAGGGGGTTAATTGATTACATTGATCTCAGTACTTGGCTGATACTTGTATCTTGTTGGTGTTAATATCAGTTGCTGGCTATTTTGAATTCATAAAGGTCTTCTGAGGACAAATATGATGTAATGAACATGCAGATGAAGAGATGAAATACATTGCTTAATAAATGAGTGTTGATATCAGGAAGCATATTTGAGGGAGATAATAATCAATGGTATATGTAATACAATATAAAGTTAACTTTTATAAAATGTTTATACCCAACTTTTGGATAGAGCTGAAAGTACTTTTAATTGAGGATACTGCTTCACTGTGCAATTAATTTTGTGCTTATTTGTGCAACAAGATAGAATACAACCATTAAAAGATAAATGAATTGAATCTCTAAAAGACATATCTTGAGACTCAAGATTTAGAAATATATCATCATCATCATCGTTTAACGTCCGCTTTCCATGCTAGCATGGGTTGGACGATTTGACTGAGGACTGGTGAAACCGGATGGCAACACCAGGCTCCAGTCTGATTTGGCAGAGTTTCTACAGCTGGATGCCCTTCCTAACGCCAACCACTCAGAGAGTGTAGTGGGTGCTTTTACGTGTCACCCGCACGAAAACGGCCACGCTCGAAATGGTGTCTTTTATGTGCCACCCGCACAAGCCAGTCCAGGGGCACTGGCAACGATCTCGCTCGAAAATCCTACAGGAGCCAGTCAGGCGGTACTGGCAACGGCCACGCTCAAAATGGTGCATCTCATGTGCCACCCGCACAAGAACCAGTCCAGGGGCACTGGCAACGATCTTACTTGGCTTGCCGGGTCTTAAGAATGTTATATAATTAGTGAATAACGGTCAAGGAATAACACTATTCTGAATTATGTAACTGAATATTTTATGTTAAGAGAGAAAGTGTTTCTGAAATAGTTCAAAATGGCAAGAGATATAATAACTACAATAGGCACAAGCATAGCTGGGTGGTTAAGAAGCTAGCTTCTCAGTTATGTGGTCTTCAGTTCAGTCATACAGCGCAGCACCTTGGGCAAATGTTTTTTACTAGTCCTGGGCTGATCAAGCCTAGAGAGTGGAACTGAAAGAGGTGTGTGTGTGCGCATACTGGGGGTGGGGGTGCAAACCCTTGTCTAGACATCACAATGTTTGAAATGAGTATCGTCGTCATATAAGTGATGTCGTTTGTTTCCAGTCGCTTGTGGAAAACATGTCTCACCTCGGAAAAATATTACTTTGCTAGAAAACAGGTTAGTGTTAGTGACAGGAAAGGAATCCAGCTGCAGAAAATCTGCCTTGCAAAATTCTGTTTAAGCCATGCAAGCATGGAAAATTTAATGTTAAATGATGATGATGATCTTAAAACTTTAAATCACATTATTCAGGGAGATACATATGTGATTTGAATAAAACTAAAGCTAAGAATTACAGGAAAATAGTATTGAACTAGGTTCAAAATATAGAGTAAGTTTATTGGAATTAAATAGAAAACTAAAAGAATAAACTAATGAAAACTAAAAATAAATTATGCTAAGTGGGTGGAATGGATATAAATTAATGGTTTAAAAAGGATGTTTTGTTTCTGCGCAATTAAATGTAAGAATAAAACTGCCGCATTTAATTATGAAACTATAGATTAAAAACTTTTGTGGCAGGTAATAAAATGTGTGAAAATCATTCTATCCAGAAGTTGTTTTGTAAATGAGATAAAAACAAAACAAAAATTTGTAGTGTTAATTTCAAACTGCAAAATAAGCAGTAGTTAGATTGCAGCTATCTTGTGCATAAATATCATATCAGAAGGTTGTATAGCAAGCAAAGAAATAGCAGTAAAACTATAATAGCAGGACAGAGAACAATAAATCTAAAGAAAAATATTGTGTTACCTTAAGTATGTCAGCAGCAATATATTCAAGAACAGCAACTATATATAAAGAGACTTGGTAATCTACCTTGTAACGGAAAACCTCCTGAAAAATATCAAAAAGAAACGTTAATTAATGAGAGGGAAAAAAAAAAGCACATTCAAAAAAATATAATACTTAAATTTGTCATTTATTTAAGTCTGTAAAGAACAAGAATAAATTTCCTGTGCAATGAAGAGTTCCATGTTATTAAACATTCTGTAGTCTGCAAACAATGAAGAAAAGGTTGTAAAAACAAGGTCAACAAAGACAAAGATACAGAATATATGCTAGAAACATAATATGAATCTGCAGACAGGGGCCCTCAACTTGTGTACAATAGATCAACATGATAAAAATTTTCAATTACAAAAAGTATTTCTATAGAGCTACAAGCTTAAACATAACAATGATAAAACACTAGCTATTTTTATAAATTTATTTAAATGTCATTTAACTGTAATGCCATTTTTGGCATTAATTTATTCAATTTCCTACTTGAATAAAAAACAGAAGTATGTATTGTTATGCTGCATTTTCATAACAATTACAAGCCAGATTAGATAATTCAGTCCATATTCTAACGGTACCATCAGAATAATGCCATGGATTTGAATCAATTGTACAGAGTTATATTTCTAGATATTAGTTATGTCCAACACTATGTTAATAAAGTTTGAAGGCTTAACAATAAAGCTCTTGACAGTCAAAAAAGATCATTGTCTTCTCCTTATCAGTAATGTTTGTGGTCATTCTTTCATGGGCTTGCAGCATAGTTTGTTGTCCATTATTTTCATTTGCTGAAATTTTATATCTTAAATCTGCTGGAAGTTTTATTTTATTTCACTTATCTATTTTGTTGTTGTTGTTGAGAATATTCTAACAGGAAGGAAAAATACAGAATATTTAGATGTATAACTTTAGATAGCTAAATATATCTTTCTTCTCAATTAATAAATATAATACAAAAATGTATGACATGCACTTTGGAAAAGATATTCATTTCTATGCCGACTATATTATACTATCACAGTAAAGTACAACTAGTTATTGTTCCACTAGATACATAGCAAACTATGTCTAATTTAGGTTATTTGTTTATAAATTCCAAATTATTTTTTCCTCAACCAGTTTTTTGTTTTTCTCCAAAACCTTGTTCACAATTTAACTATTACAACAAAACAAAGGATGTCAGTGTAGTCTACTCAGCAATGCAGACTCCCCAGCAGAAAAAAAACAGAATCAGTGCCATCATCTATTAGTGAAATGAAGCTAGTAAGTCAATAACTTACATAGTTTTGCTATAAGCACTACTTCCACTTTTCACATTTTTATGACTTTGTAAACTAAACAAGTTTACAAACTAAAATCAAGGAATTTTCAAGTGTTAAAATTGATAAAATAAAAATTCAAAAAGAAAAAGAAATAAGGGGGAAGAAACAGCTGGCAAAAATATCAACAAAAATGATCTTATAAACAGGAAGGGTGACCACGAATGAATAATTTCTAAAAATTAAATAATATAGGATCAAAATCTCATTTGATGTTTTTATACAAAATTCAGTGTAGGTTGTGAAATAAAGTATTTTTTCTTTAAATATCAACATGGGGCTATCAACTTTGATAATAATGATAATTTACAACTATTTTTCATGCTACTCATAGTAGAATGGTGCTGTATAATAGAAACAAGAAAAGTTCAACACCTTAGATGGTTACTGGATATAACAAACAATAAGTGTGTTGAGGTATCAAAGAATAATCCACCCACCAAAAGATAGTATTCAGACCTGGAATATGACAGCCAGTAAAGCAACCTTTTATAATATTAGTTTCAAATTTCGATACAAGGATAGTAGGTTCAGTGGAGGGGTTAAATCGATTACAATGACTACCAGTGCTCAACTGGTACTTATTTTATCGACCCTGAAAGGATGAAAGGTAAAGTTGACCTTGGCAGAATTTGAACTCAGAACGTAAGAATGGACAAAATGCCACTAAGAATTCTGCCAGCTTGCTGCCTTAATAATCCTTTCTACTAAAGGCACAAGGCCTGAAATTTGGGGGGAGGGGACTAGTGGATTACTGCAATAGACTGGAAACATTGATAACAATGGATTTGGGAACTTTATTGTTCCAAATGATCTATAAGGATCACTATGAAGATATGAGTAAACTTCAATGAAACAAAAAAAATAAATTAGGACAGAGTTTGTTTTTAATACAACACAGTGGAAAGAAAAGCTGTTCCCCATGTGTGTGCGAGCAGCCAAAAGAAAATGTGTTATTCAAAATGTAACAAATGGTTTAATGAAACTGTACATTTGAAAGTAAAAACCAACAATGGCTGTAATATGCCAGATGAATTCAGAACTGATTTTTAGAAGTTAAAAATGGAAAGCAGGCGTTAAATGGCGATGATGATGAAGATGATTAAAATTACAATTAGTACAAGTCTTGTTTTTCACCTGTAGTCGTTATCATTTATTTTATATAATTTCCTTACATCCTTAATTGATCATTAATTAGAAAGAAATCTGTAATTATAAGCAGAGATATTTCTGAGAGACAATCTGCTGCAAGCCACTGGTCAGTCCTTTGGACAGAATAGAAACCAGTCAGGAAGCAGACAACACGGTGGTGAAAGAGTAGTGGATAGAGCCAGGGCTCTAAGAGATAGGATGATATAAAAAGGAGCAATGTTTGGAAGTAAGGCAGGAAGCAAGATATCAGGTTATCTAACAAGGAGAGAAGTTAAGAGCTATGAAGAGAAGTGTGAGATGGTTTCAGCCACAAGGCAGTGTGTTAGTATGAATGAGGATATCATTTGGGTGAAGTGGTATGTAATGACATTAGGGCATCTCAGTGATTATGAGCACACACAAAAAAAAAAGGATGCAAATGTTAATATGAAGATTATGAGTAGGATGACAATGGACTATTGAAAGTAAAATATGAATGGAGGGGTCAGCAATCGTTGTTCACTTTAGAAGCAATGTAAAAGATGCAAGTAAGGAGACTAGCACAACCTGTCTCAAATAGCTGGTACCTCAGTCGATATAGGCTATAGCAAGTTACTACTTATATCAGCAACCACTACCATGTATATTACAACTATTCTCTATTCTCAGCAACAAATCTCTCATCTTCTACCTCTAATAAAACTCTGCTGTTCAAGTCTATATTCCAGCTTCATTGTGTCTGCACTTATGTAACATCTACTCTCTACACCACCCACCTTTCTCACTTGGATATCAACAACAAAGGCTTCTCGTGTAGTCTATCTTCTCCATTCCTCTAAATACATCAGGTATCTCTATCACTCTCTGAACTCCTCCAACCAACAACACTATTCATTCTGTATTGAGGACATCTCTCTCTCTCTCTCAAGTCATCTGTTTAAGCTGCTTTCCTAGGAGTTCCATTCATAAATTTTCATTCAGGCAGCTCTTATAGCAACATGCATTGATAGAGCTCTCTCTGAACCACACTCTAGTAACTTTGGTGTACCCCAGGGTTCTATTTTGTTTCTCACACTCATCTCTCTGCACATTAACAACCTATTAACCTATTTCTTGTCACATTCTCATACAGATATTACAACCTTTCACTCTTCCTTGACCTTCAGCACACAGGTGTTATCCACAAGCAGCCTACACTACCTCCATGAACAAACTAAACCTTGAAAATATCTTTCAATAGAGGACATTCAAACCTTCAACAACATAAAAGCACAATTATGGTACATATCAAGGAGACAGTTGTGTCATGCCCTCTCTATACAAACAGCACACAATTAACCCTTTAGCATTCAGATTACTCAGTCAAATGTAATGCTCATTTATTCATATTGTTTAGAATTCATCATGTATTATCTCATAGCTTCAAGATTTTAATAATGAGATGGTTTATTTTTTGAATGTCATTGTAGGGTAGGTGTGAGAGGCCAGATCTGGCCAGTTTGAACATAAAACTGATAAAATATTTGGGCCGGATGTGACCTGTTTGAATATTAAAAGATTAAAACTCTTGAAGTCAATGCCAATGTTGTCTCACATTCTCTGATAGTGTCTCATAGTGACTTCCCCACCCCTACATATATAACATTGCCAAACCTCAACCCAAAGACTAGGCAACCCCTTCAGAACCAAAAAAAAACCATCAGTTGTTGACCCTCTTCAAAGCTCAAGTATGGCTGATATTAAAGTGCTCCTTACATATCTACAACAGTGTTGCTATATGGTTGAATGGCAGAGGTCTGTTCACTTAAATACTTACAAACTCTTTGTTACTTATCTCCATCTCTTCTAAAGCCAAAACAACAGCTACTATAATGATCAGTGACCCTCTAAACTTGCAACTTGCATATCCATTTAAATCAGGACCACTGGAATTCCCTCCCCAATCTATCTATATATATATATATTTTTAATCTGCAGATGGTGACTTCAAGATTAATCCCCATTAATCTTACAAGTCTTGGAAGATTAATCTTACCAGTCTTGGGATCATGCATAGACTAGACACAACCTTCGTTACTACTCAGACTAATTTGAAAATTAATTTATTGTTAATTTAATATCATAACTAAGAAACAGAAGAATAAATTCCTTTTGTAGACTTCTCAAGATGCAAAAGAGCTCTGATTTTGGATTTTGAACTGCTTGCAGTTATGTTAGTGAATCAGAAAATATGTTTGTTCTTGTAGTTTTATTATCTTCAACGTACTTGAGAGTTGTATAAGTATTATACAAATATTATATTTGAATAATTAACAGCAATGATTTATTTTTTAAATATGCTAATGTTTCAAACCTTCTCACATATAATTGTGTACATCCACTTACTGATTCTCTCAGCACTACTCTAGCAAGAACAGTGCGGTGTACAAATTGTGAATGTCTAACATGACCAAAACACCAGCTTTCTCCCTTGCACTTACCAAAATGATTAAAACACTTTTAGTCATTGAGCTAATGTTGTCTTTTCCTTACCACATAATTACTCCTTCTTAGTTTTCCAATGCTTACAGCAGTAAATATGTTAGCTTTTACATAGGTATATAAGAATTACTTTGGTCTCGGTTATAAAAGTTTAGCAACTATTGAAATACAGGTGAACAAGGATATCTTGTCTGTTGCAACACTACTGAACTTGTCTTTATAAAAAATTGTATCAGAAATATCTCTTAACACAATTTTCAAGACCAGAGAGTTTGTTTTGCAGTTTTAATTTTATTAAGATTCCAATGTAATATTGAGTTTACTATGTAACTGAAGTGAAGTTGATGGAATTTCATTATCTGCATTTCCTTACAAGCTCATATCTGCAACTTCAACAAAGAGGGAAAACTCACAGACCAATAATTCTAATATTTTTTAGTTTGATATAATTGTTTACATATAGGATTAAAGATTCAGCAAGAACTGGGTTTCAGTTTTGTAAAGTCATTTTAACATTTCTTTCTTTTTGAAAATTCACCCTGTCATGTCCAACCAGCCACATTTATTACAAATCCTTGATTATCATCTGTATCTATTAGCTTCAGACATGATGTAAGAGCTGTTTCATATATATAATACAACCATAGTTCAACTTTGATCACACTGCTCTCACCCACATACACAGCAAAGATATTTGCAGCTTTCCTAAGTTGTAAAAGGACACTTCAAAATGTTTGCTTTATACTATTGAAATAAAATCTTCTGACAAAATGCATTAACGAATTTTCTTATTTTCAGCAATTCTATACGTATTTATTAAATATTCAGTAAAATTAATAAAAAATAAGTTGTATGCTTTCATAAAATGTGTGACTTATAAACTAGTTAAATCCAATTTAATTGAAATTGGTCAGTGGTATGGTTTCATAATAAGCAAAAACAAGGCCTGACAGTTCATATAAATAAATAACTATAAATATGTTAAAACAGCAATTGTAAAATTGAGTGGGAAGGTCAACAATTATACAATAAGAAATGCAAACATTTATTGTCACCAGTTATCACCAAGGTCACTTTACTTTTTATTATTTAATGTTGCTGCAGTCTTATCTCTCCAGAAAGGAGGAGTTAAATTTCTAAAAAATCTTTTTATCAGTGATTCTTTTAATTATCAACAAACATTTCAAAGAAACACTTTTCCAAAGGCATTTGCATAAGCATAATAATGAATAACAAAACAAAATGTGATGCGGATGAATGAGGACAGCTGTATAAAGAAGTGCTGATCGCTAAATTTGGAAGGAGCATGTAGAAGAGGGAGACTAAGGAAGCTGCAAGACGAAGTGAAAACTGATCTCAAGGTGTTGAGCCTCTCAGAGATGATGGGGGCCCAAGATGAATGGTGTTATGCTGTGCTTGAGAAGACATGTCCATCTTTGCAGAATTGAGGCTCTGCCAAGTCTTCTGCCACAACTCATCTTTCATTTTGTTTTCACTTCTCGCTACACTAAACTGATATCCTCTACATCCAACTCATTCCCTATTTCTAACCATCTGTTACACTATTTTCACTTAGTGCACTTTCTATTCTGTCTCATATTCATGTTGTATCTGGACCTCACTTCTCGTTCTTCCTCTCTCTCACTTTCCAGGTGGGCAGGCCACGTATTCACCTCTTCAGCAAGACACCTGCTCCCCTCCCTCTATCATAAGTTTCTTATTTCGCCAGTGTAAACTCTGCTCAGTTGAGGGGGTTTTATCTTGTAGTTACTTGGTGGCTTCACTGGTGCTAATGCCACATAAAAAGCATCCAGTACACACTGTTAAATGGCTGGCATTAGGAAGGGTTTCCAGCTGTAGAAACCATGTTCTTATCAAACCATCCAACCCATGTCAGTACGGAAAAAGGGGGCATATGATGATGACGAATTTTTTATGGGGGGGGGGGGGGGGGGGTGATTTAAAATATTTTATTTCTCTTATGCTAACATATTTATAGATATTTTTTTTGCAAAATTGTATATCTTGCACATGGATTATAATTCACTTGTATTTCATTTCAGGTTTCTTTTTACATCCAGTCCCCATGCTTGCAAGAATAAGGTAGTCTTCAAAAATATTTGGTTATTTCTAAATCTATTGGTATTAATTGTTTTTAGATGTAGAAGCTCTATAATATCCATGGAATTGGAATGGAATCAGAGTAAAGCTGGGATGAAAAACAATTACAAACACAAAATAAGAGTTCTAGTGAGAAATGAAGACATCAGACCATGTGATCAAAATCCCAGAATCTTAAACTCATAGCACTAGGCTTCAGAATTGACATCTTAGCTAGCACAGATTAAATCTTCTAGTCAGTGGATACAAAATACTGATGGTGAGGTACATGTTGTTCACCATTCAATCAACAGGTAAAAATACTATTGATTTAGTCAACTAGGAGTGGCTGTGTCGTAAGTAGCTGGCTTACCAACCACATGGTTCTGGGTTCAGTCCCACTGTGTGGCACCTTGGGCAAGTGTCTTCTACTATAGCCTTGGGCCGACCAAAGCCTTGTGAGTGGATTTGGTAGACAGAAACTGAAAGAAGCCCGTCGTATATATGTGTATATATGTGTATGTGTATATATATATATATATATATATGCGTATGTGTGTTTGTGTGTCTGTGTTTGTTCCCCCACCATCACTTGACAACCG
This sequence comes from Octopus bimaculoides, assembly GCF_001194135.2. Taxonomy (NCBI): domain Eukaryota; kingdom Metazoa; phylum Mollusca; class Cephalopoda; order Octopoda; family Octopodidae; genus Octopus; species Octopus bimaculoides. The sequence continues at coordinate 17,099,043 of NC_068984.1, forward strand.
ATGCTGGTGTGTTTACGTCCCCATAACTTAGCAGTTCGGCAAAAAAGACCGATAGAATAAGTACTAGGCTTATAAA
>NC_068984.1:17099696-17137864 GCF_001194135.2 Octopus bimaculoides
CTACCTACCTCAGTTGCTATGGCATTGTGGTAAATCCGGCCACCCCATTAACGGAGACAAAACCCGGATTTAAAACACTGGATGATGATGATGATGATATATATATATATATATATATATATATAAATAAATAAATAATATCAACATTTTTTTAATGCAAGAATCAGTTACACATATTTAAAATACAGCAGCCCTCAAGTCATTTCAAACTGTAACATTCACTGAAATAATGCAATATATGTGACTCGGCATATTTTAATGTCTCTGATTGCAATGTTTTGTGTGAGTTTTGGGCTGAGATTTTTACTGTTGGATTCTTTTTTGCATCACCGATAACTGAGACAATGAAGGAAAGTGTATTTATAATGACACTAGCACTAGTCTGATGAAGGCCAGGCATTATCTCTCCCATTATCTGTTAGCTGGAACTATCATGAGCAAAACAAAGGAAAATATTTGTTGTGGACACCAACAGTAGAAACCCACTTTCCAAGTTTGAGGACTCCGCTGTCCTATTAAGGTCTATGACTATATGAGCAAAACAAAATGGATACCTTGAGAGAAATATACATTCTTATCAAATGAAAACTGCAATCTTATCAGTGACCTATGTTACATCAAAAGGTTACAGAAAGCATCAAACAAGGACTATAGGACAAGCAATGGTAAATATAACAGAAACTTGTACGTAATGAGTCTACTTAACCTCAATTTTACTAAAACACAAATTCTAACTGTTTGTGTTATAATTCAAGTCTTAAGTCAAGAGCTGCAGCAATTACATACATTAAATACATAACAAAAACAAGACAAAATACAATATAATCTAATTACTAATATACCAACACAGCATGAACAGTTGTTTTTTTTAAATAAGTATACTGAAGTTATATTTATATGTTTAAATGATTTATACATATATATACTTCTCTCTACTAAACTGATTTTTTTAATGTTTTAAAACTATTAAATGGTAATAGTCTGGTCCCTAGGGAATCACTGTTTAAATGTAAATAAAATAAACAATGTTCTGCAGAAGAAATTTCAATTCCTGTAAATTGTTCCCTATTGTAGTTGATTTCATGACAGAAAGAGTTAAAAAGAAGAGAAGAAAAGCAAATTCCTTTTGGTATAACCATAGTATTTAAATTTATTTTTGGAACATATTTGCATAGAATCAGCAAGATTAATCAATAAAGTCTACATTAACAATACACATGTAGATTACTTGTCTCAATATCCATCAGGAGCATATCATTTTTAATGAAAATAAAATCTAACAATGTAAAAATAATTTAACAAATTTAACAGAATCTTTTAGTGTCTACCAGGGCTCTATTTCTGCATTTCAGTCTAGCAGGGAGTCTGTGACTTATAAGACATAATTCAATAAACTTCCACTGCATGGCAACTTGAGCAAGTGTCTTCTACTATGCCCTCATGCTAATCAAAGCCTTGTGAGTGGATTTGGTAGACAGAATTTGAAAGAAGCCCATCGTGTGTGTGTGTGTGTGTGTGTGTGTGTGTGTGTGTGTGTGTGTGTGTGTGTGTGTGTGTGTGTTTGTGTGTGTGTGTGTGTCCCACACTGCTTGACAACTGGTGTTGGTATTTATGCCACTGTAACTTTGTAGTTCAGCAAAAGCGACTGATATAATAAGTATCAGGCTTAAGAAAGGAACTGGGGTCCATTCATTCAACTAAAAATTCAAGGAGGTGCCACAGCATGGCCATGACACGTGACCTAAACGAGTAAGAAGATAAAAGATATATTGCTACCCTAATGAAAGTTTGCTTTGTCCATCTTTTGATACAACTGAAGGCTTTATTTAGGATAGGTTTTAAACCTTTCCTTCAGTCTTTTACCAAACTGGATATCTGGATATAGAATGTCTCCCTACTTCTGAGAAAAGACTCACAAATATTTGAGCCAACAAGATAGACTTGTCCACCTGCAGAAAATGTTTGTCACCTTTATTGTGTAGGAACTGACTTAACTCGGTTTTGATAGTGGGGTAATTTCTGGAGTTCTTCATATTTCATGGCATATATTTTATTTTTATTGGCCAATTCTAACAAATTAATTCAGTATCAACATGTTAATAAAGTAAAATTTCATCAGTTCATTGAGGCTGAAGGTAGCATAGATTTCCGAGAAGGATTTCAGACAAGCAAAAACGATGGTTTGCAAGGTTTAAATAACAATTTCCTATAAATAAATATAGGGGCCTGACTGGCTGCGATCATTTTGTCAGTTGCTATCAAGACCTCAAGAGTTTTCAGACCCCTGCATTGCCGATTTCCTCTGTAAAATCAAAATAACATCAGCTCATCTGAGAAACGAGCCCAGTGAGGTGGAGTGGCTCCTGCAGTGAGTATCACTGGCCATTCTCCGCAGCAACACCATCATGGTCATGATAGCAGGACACAGCTGAATACACCATTTGTTCTGAGGTACATGGCCTATTGCCTCCTCTCCTTCCATCTGCTGCTTAACCTCACCTTTTTGTTTTCTTTTTCTGTTCCTTCGTATTTAAATATTTAATTTAAAATGTGATCTGTTGGTTCAAAATAAAGATTTTAAATTTCAAAAACAAAAACAAAAAATAACCCCCACACAACCTCTTATATTGGCACAAAGCCACAATTCATAGAGAAGAAGCATATATTAGTCCATTGAATCAACTTGGGTGTTGACTGATACTTATTTGATCAAACCTGAAATGATACAGGACATAGAGGAAAACAGGATATAAACTAAATAAAATTCAGTTGCCACATTGCTCTTTCTGACTTTGTGAGGTTTAAATAACGACCAAAGATGTTTACTCATAGATAAGTTGCATCTCATTTTGCACAAAACTGTTATACATAATACAAGATTTCATAATTTCCTGTATAGGTCACATTCTGGTATTTGTCATTGAAGTTATGTACTAAAAGTGCAACTTGTACAGGAGTTTTTACATTCTGAGTTCAAATCCCACCAAGGTCAACTTTGTCTTTCATCCTTTCAGGGTTAATAAAATCAAGTACTAGTCAAGTACGGGGGGAGTGGGAGGGGTCAATGTAATCAAATTGCTCTCTCTCTAATGCTGCTGGCCTTGTGCCTATAGTAGAAAAGGATTACGGCACCTACACCTATAAATGTAACTAGCTGGCATAAATGGTGGAATGGTAGAATAAATGTAGTATAGCATCATTTTCTTCCCCCAATATTTTGAGTTCAAATGAAGGTAGAGATTACAAAAAACAGCAGAATGTGGGACTAAATGTAACACTCTAAGAGACTGACTTTTCCATGATTGAGAAAATAATTGCAGATAATGTATTGTGATTGACTCAATCAGCTATGTCCCTTGCCTGTATATACAGGTCATTGTCGACCTACGATCACAATTGGTTCCGACTAACTGGTCGTAAGTCAGTTTGGTCGTAAGTCGGCCTATAGGCCTACATAGCTTTGTTTTATATTTTTACATTCTTAAGGTACATTCTCAGGTAAAAGTCACACACAGCATTCTGTATTATACTATTATACTGGCATTAGTCAAAAATTTTGGAGTCTCAAGCAGTCGTCTTATAAACAAATACGAGGTTGCCTTGATGTCTCCACAACAGGATAGTCATTCAACACAGTGGCGATCGATAACCAAACTTAGGGGAAGCGTTTGTTAGCTGACATCATCCGTAGACAGGTTAATTTTTAAGAAATTAAACCCATTAGATTTCAACTGGACTATTTATTATTGCTACTGGGATCTGGCACACCAATTGCTGTAAAGTCAATGGGCCGTAAGTCGACAACAACCTATATATATATATATATATATATATATATTTGTGACCTTGGATGCCAAAATTAGAAATTAATATTTTGGGTTTAAAAAAAGCAGTTAGCTGGCAGAATCATTAGCATGCCAAGCCAAATGCTTTGCAGCATTTTGTCTGACTTAATGTTCTAAGTTCAAATTCTGCTGAGGTTGACTTTGTCTTTCATCCCTTTGGAGTGGATAAAATAATTACCAGTTGAGCACTGGGTTCAATATAATCAACTATTCCCCTCCCCCAGAATTACTGGCCTCGTGCCAAAATTTGAAACCCATATCTTGGGTTCAAATCACACAAGTGTCAGTTTTTCCTTTCATCTCTTCAAGATCACCAAGTACCAATAATACAATGTTATTAATTTGACTGACTATACATTTGCTTATACAAAATGAGATCTTGTGCCAAGTCAAAGGAAATATACTGTATTTAAATAGTTTTAGAAGCAATACGAAGGATTTCTGTCAGCAAAACTGGCGATTTCATCTTTGATGTAATTGCTGTGAATTGCAAAAAATTTGTGAATTTCAATATTTTATTATATTTTGTTCAGTGACTTTCTTTCAAAAAGAAAAAAAAAATATCCAGTAAAATGAGGTAGAATTAGCTTGAATGTTACAACATTATAGAGGATATCTGATTAAACAAGTAGTTACATGAAAGTAAAGCTCACTGCTTTTGTTTTCAATGGAAACAAACATTAATTCTATATGTTGTAATTTAGATGGTATACAACATTACATCAATATCTTGTTTAGGAAATCATAACATTTACTAAATTTGAAACCTGTGTTTATGTTCACTTTTGTAAGCATTATATGGAAGGAACATCATTTTGATGTGATCTCTGTGAGAATTATTTCTCGGTTACTGCCTAAAATAAAGTGTTTGGTAAAATTATAATTTTTCATACTACACATCTAAAAAGTGTCTGCTATTTTGCATATGTTCTCTATAATGATTTCTATTATAAGCACAAGATTTCTATCATAAGCCCAAGGAGTATAGCCAATTTAACAGACTCCAGTACTTGACTGCTACTTTATGTTATTGACCCCAGCCATATCTGAACTCAGAACATATAGTTGTCCCTAGTATTAAACCTCTCCAAGATTAATGGCAAGATAAAAATAGACCCAGGCAGCTGGCTGTAAATATATCAGATATTACCTTTTACTGGTTTCATTCACGGGACTGCAGCCATGCTGGGACATAGCCTAACCCCAGTAATTTTTTTAAAGTTTGTTACTAATTCTGTTAGTCTCTTTTACTGAACTGTTAATGTATGAAGACAAACAAAGCAACACTAATTGTCAAGAGAGGGTTTGGTTGGACTCAGATTAATCAGATAATGTGAGCCTGAACAAGCTAGGTTTCTGTTAGAAGCCTGTGAAACCTTAAATTGCGGTGTGGATTATGGTCTAGTTACCTGTATTGTAAATCAGGTGGTTCATGAAGGAGTCATACCCAATGACTCATGTAACAGCACCACAGTCAACTGCTACAAAGGTAAAGGTGACACCTTAGATAGAAATAATTACAGAGATATCAAATTGTTGGATCAAGTGATGAAAGTTAGGGAGAGGCTCATAGCCCAACTAATTAGGGAGTGAGTTAATCTAGATGAGATGCAGTTTGATTTTGTGCCAAGGAGAAGCACCATTGATGCTATATTTCTGGTAAGGTAGCAGCAGTGAAAGATTAACCACTGTACTTGGCTTTTGTTGATTGAGAGAAAGCCTTTGACAGGGTCCCCCAATCCCTTATCTGGTGGTCAATGCAGAAACTAGGGATGGACGAGTGGTTGGTGAGGTGTACAAGCCATGTACAGGGGCTCTGTCAGTAAAGTGAGGGTTGGCAACAAGTACAGCAAAGAATTAAGGGTATGAGCAGGGTTCACCAAGGATTGGTCCTCAACCTCCTCTTGTTCATGATAGTTGTTGTGAGAATGCAATGAACTGTGTGTATGCATGTTTATGTTGTTTGAAGATCAAGGGAACCTGTGCATACATAGACAATATTACCATCTGTGGTACCAATCGCACAGAACATGACAAGAATCTATCAATTACTTTAGAACAACATAAGCATGCATACACACAATTCATTGCATTCTCACAACAATAGCCATCCAGGAAATAACAGTGGAATTTAAGACAGGCTGCCTTGACGGTTCCTCTGTGTTCATGACCTTGTTCTTATAGCTGAACCACTACCAGAACTCAAGAAGAAGTTTCAGGTATGGAAGCAAGGTCTAGAATTTGAGTTAACCTAGCAAAAACCAAAGTCTTAGTAAGTAGGAAGGGAGACAAATCACAAATCCCTTCAGGTAGATGGCCCTACTCAATCTGTAGGAAAGGCATAGGTAGAAACTTCATAAGATATACCTGGTGTAAACTATGGACACATAAGAGGTGCAGCAATATCAGAGGAAGATTAACAGGGAAAATAACGTTCGTATGTGGAAGATGCACAGATACAATAAACACCTAAAATGTACAGAAAATAGATTCCATCAACTGCCAGGAGGGTAAGCTAGAGGTAGTAGATAGTTTCTATTATCTAGGTGACCAAGTTAATAGCGGAGGTGGATGCTCCAAGAGCATAGCAGTGAGTATAAGAATAGACCTTTGGCAATATGCTGTACTTGAGAAGACATGTGAAGCCAAGTAAAATTGTAGTTATGGCTGATGTTGGTGTCACCTAAAAAGCACCTTCTGCCAGTGGCCATTGAAAAGCTCCTTTCGAGTGTTGGGCTTCACAGAGGCAATGACGAATGTCCAAGACCTTTAGCATTATGTTGTGCTTGAGAAGAAGACTCATCAAGCCAAGTCAAATCGTAGTTGGAGCCGATACTGGTGCCACACAAATCACACCCATGCTTGTGGCACATAAAGCATTCACTACACTCTCAGAGCGGTTGGCATTAGGAAGGGTATTCAGATGTAGAAACCATATCAAATCAGACCTAGTCAAACCGTCTGACCCATGCTAGCATGGACAACAGACGTTAAATTATGATGATGATCTCACACACACACACACACACACACAATGAGCTTCTACAGCTTCTGCCAACCAATTTCACTCACAAAGCATGGAGTGGTATGTGCCTATAGCAGAAAACACTGGCCCAAAGTGCAGCACAGTAGGACTGCATCTGAAACCACATGGTTGCAAAGTGAGCTTCTTAATCAAAAGCAATACATGTTAATAAAATAGAAAAGGAATACAAAATGTGAAAATCTTCATATGAACAAAGACTGTTAAAGTGAGTGATGTTTCTGGTTGGTTTATAATGTATAGGAATAAATAAGAAATGGAGACGGGGATATAAACTATTTTTTTTGTTTTAAATCCCAAATAATGTAGCCAGTGAAAAGTGAATGATTACATTTAAGTTTTATAGACCACAAATGCATTCTTTTCAATGAACTGTTGAATATTTTGAAAATTATTTCCTTGAGTGATTAGTTATATAAAAAAAGATTTGTTTCATAAAAAGATCATTACAAATAGAAATCTATGAGAAGTCCCAATGTCACTTTAACCCTTGGACATTCAAATTACTGTTGAATATAATGCATATTTATTAACACTGTTTTGAATTAATCATGCATTACTTTGCAGCTTTCAGATTTCAATGATGTAATTTATTTTTCTAGGATTACAATTTATTTTGCAAGGATTCCAACGTCAAGGCTGTTCTTCTTTACAGGTCAGAAACTTGAAACATCATCAAAGTCATAAAGAGTAAGCTACAGACCCTCGCCAACAAAATGTCTGCACTACATCCTCAAGATCTGGTGACAGGATAAAATTTCAAACAGAAAGTCTGTGGGATAGAATGAATCAAACTCCTATCAATCAAGAAATTCTTATTTCTTTATTGCCCACAAGGGGCTAAACATAGAGGGAACAAACAAGGAGAGACAAAGGGATTAAGTCGATTACATCGACCCCAGTGCGTAACTGGTACTTAATTTATTGACCCCGAAAGGATGAAAGGCTAAGTCGACCTTGGTGGAATTTGAACTCAGAACATAATGGCAGACGAAATACCACTAAGCACTTCGGCTGGAGTGCTAATGTTTCTGCCAGCTCGCCGCCATCGATCAAGAAATTCTGAAAAGGAAATGGGGCTAGATTGTTCATACTCTAAGGAGATCTGAAAGCAACATTGCAAGACAAATGTCAGACTGGCATCCTGAAGCAAAGAACATGGTTGGACAACCTAAGAAGACCTGGAAAGGATGCATGAAGGATGAAGCAAAAGCAATCGGTCTCTCTTGGTCTCAAATCATGGAGGTAGTCCAAGATTGCATCCATTGGCAATGAAATGGTCATGGCCCCATGCTCCTTACAAGGTAATGTGGACAAACTAACTAAACTAACTAGGATGACACTATAAGGTAAGTGTGAGAGGCCAGATTTGACCAGTTTGAAGATAAAACATGTAGCAATTTGGGCTCCATGTAGCTGGTTTAAATGCCACAGGGTTAAAATAATTAAGTAAATGGTCAAATTTGGTGGTGATTTTGACAACGATTGATAACTTTAACAGACAAACCAAAGGGTTTTGTGGGCAAGTAAGAGACAAAAACATTATGAGAGATGTAAGAAGATAGACTGACATAAAATAATGCAAGAGAGATATATCATTTGAAATGACAAAGAGGTACAAAGTAGAACAGGTTTTGCTGTAAAAGATCTTCATAAATGCACTAAGTCCAAGTCTTCTTAATCACTCAGTCAGGCAGAACATGCTGAATAATCCAACTACGATTTGAATGTTGGGAAGTAACCACACAATAGACAATGTTAGGACAAAAGGGAATTGAGTCACAAACACCAAAGGAAGTAACACATTATCAGCATATGATGAGCTCAGAAAAAGCAGGCTAAACAATAGGTATATGATCAAAATTGTTAAAATATATAAAGGATTCTTGAAACTTAAAGAACCAACATATCATCATCATCATCATCATCATTATCAACCCCTGGACATTACTGTCTCAAGTCTTGGGACTCATAGGGACAGTTACTTTGTTTCTATGGTTTCTAAAAGATTGAGATCACAATATTTCCTCTGAACAGGACACCGGTTCAACACAGGGTTACTCATTTACAGCTAAGTGGACTGGGGCAATGTGTAATGAAGTATTTTGCTCAAGAGCACAATGCACTGCACAGTCCAGGAGTCAAAACGATGATCTTGTGATTGTGAATGCAACATCTGAACCACTAGGCCACATGCCTTCACTAGCATAAAACAGATATGACTGAAAATGGAAATGAAGATACAGTTTGCAATTTCAACCATTCCAAGGACAATTAAAAAAAATTTTTTAAATGCAATTCTGAAATTATGTTTGTCTAAAAATTGAAATAAAAATGGAAATTGTAGTTGTGGCTGATGCCAGTCCGCTTGACTGGCGCCTGTGCTGGTGGCACGTAATAAGCACCATTCACGCGTGGGTTGATGCCAGTGCTACCCAAGTGGCTCCTTGTGCTGGTGGCCTGTAAAAAGCACCATCTAAATGTTGTCAATGTCAGTACCCCGCAACTGGCTCCTGTGTGGGTAGCACATAAAAAGCACTATCCAAACGTGGTCGATGCCAGTGCCGCCTGACTGGCTCCCATGCTGGTGGCACGTAAAAAGCACCTACTACACTCTCGGAGTGGCTGGCGTTAGGAAGGGCATCCAGCTGTAGAAACATTGCCAGATCAGATTGGAGCCTGGTGCAGCCTACTGGCTTGCTAGTTCTCAGTCAAACTGTCCAACCCACGCCAGCATGGAAAATGGATGTTAAACGATGATGATGATTATGATGATCCTAAACATATAAATATGTAAAGGATCCTATCTTTTGCAAAAAGTGAAGAGGCAGCTGAGTATGTCTATCACACCTTATTGAAATTAACAGTCTAACTTTCCGTAAGGTCAGGCTAATTTAAAGACACTCAAGCTGGACTTATGCTTCAGAGATATTTTAACTACTACAGCTACCAAGAAAAAGGTGTGTAGCAGTCAGGTGAATAGTGGAAAAAAAATTTACAATAAATTAAAGAAGAAACAGGAAGTAACACCAGACTTTGAAAAGTCAAGCTTGTAATATATAATCTATGAGAATGACTAAGAAATATTCAAAATGTCTCCATATCCAAAAAAAGAAATCAAATATGAAACACTGAAATTTTCAAAGTTACAATTAATCAATTAGTAAAAGACGATGGATGTGTTATTGAGAACTTTGCTTCCCAACCATAGAGTTTTAGGTTCAGTTCTACTGTGTGGCACCTTGGGTAAGTGTTTTCTATAACCGCAGGCCAACCAAAGCCTTGTGGGTGGATTTGGAAGACATTAAACTGAAAGTCACCTGTCATATATACATATGTATATAAGTGCGTGTGAGAGTGTGTATGTTTGTGTCTCTTTGTCTTGACAACGTATGATAGTTGTAAATGAGTATCACTGTCATACAAGCAGTGTCATTCATTTCCAATATTCTGCAAAAACATGTTTGACCATGGGGGAAATATAACCTTACTTGGAAACAGGTGGGAATGGATAGCAGGAAGGGAATCTGGTCATAGAAAATCTACCTCAAGGCAGCGAGCTGGCAGAAACGTTAAGCAGTATTTCGTCGGTCTTTACATTCTGAGTTCAAATTCTGCAGAGGTCGACTTTGCTTTTCATCCTTTCGGGGTCGATAAATAAAGTACCAGTTACGCACTGAGGTCACTGTAATCAACTTAATCCCTTTGTCTGTCTTTGTTTGTCCCCTTTATGTTTAGCCCCTTGTGGGCAATAAAGAACTAAGAAAATCTACCTCAATAAACTTCCTCTAAGCCATGAAAGCAATGAAAAGTAGATGTCAAAGCAATGACGATGCTTACAAAATTGTCTCAGAGAACATTAAAAAATTAAAAAATCAATCCTCTACATCAGTGTTTCTCAACTGATTTTTACCTATGGACTCCTTTTGAATCCTGTTTAACCAGATGGACTCTCCTAGCTAATAAGTGTTTAAGAAATCATATCATATTTTTATAATTAAATATTATTAGGAATTGTACATGGAACCCTGCCATTAGAAATGAATTAATGGCTATAACTGTGGATGATGCAAGGCAGATGTATTCAGCCTTCTGCAACCTTATTCAGTCAGTTATAACTGTTGATGGCAGACGTTTTGAATAATACCTTTCCTTATCTTATGACAAATAAAAATACAAAATTTCATGCTTCCTCTTCATCTCTTTAGTTACAGGTTCTGAAAAATCTCAACACAAACAGCCTCAAGTTAGCTGTTTGACCCTGTATAGTCTTTGTTTCAGATTTTGGTTACACACCTATGTAAGGATTACCAAGTGATAATGGACTGCACAAACTTGTCCTTAAAATAATGAAGCCTACTGTGATTTTGTAGAAAGTGCTCATGTGCATACAACCAAACAGTAAAGAATGTACACATTGCAGGAGGGAATCTGGCACTCTCATAAGTTCTTGAAATGATAATGAACGGATAGAAATCTAAAACCAATGGCTTGGATGTTTTTCTACAACAGAGACCACAGATTTATGATGCTCTATGGTTGTATTATATGGGAATCCAGAGTAGTCGTTACATAATTCATTAATATTCTTTTCTACTCTAGGCACAAGGCCTGAAATTTTGGGGGAGGGAGCCAGTCGATTACATTGACCCCTGTACACAACTGGTACTTAATTTATTGACCCAGAAAGGATGAAAGGCAAAGTTGACTGTGGCAGAATTTGAACTCAAAACGTAAAGAGAAATGAACTACTGCTAAACATTTCGCCTGGCGTGCTAACGTTTATAATTTGTTAATATTCTAACAGAAATCTACCTTGAATACTTTTGGTAGATTCAAAAAGCTCATATACAGGAGTAGATGCTAAACAGTAAGACCACACCAAGAACTATCTTCAATGCCAGGCAATAAAAAGAAAGTTAATAGCGTTTCCAGTTCACTCCTTTTAATGATCAAAACTGCCACAGTAACACATACACATTCCCACCCAAACATTTAAAAATATTATGTTTCTTATAGGATAATTTTATTTATGCATGTTATTCTTGAAGATAAGACTTTCTCAGCGATTGTTGACCAAAAATATCTTTTTTTTATTAACATCAACATTGCTCAGTCCACACCTATTACTCAACATCCTTGTTCTAATGGTTTGGTTCTGATGTTTGTACAAACATGCACACGCCACCAAAATTTTGTATGTGAATAAAAGTGTATTGCAAAACAGGCTACAACCCTTATTGTAGAGAACTACACTCCATCTGACAAATAATGAGATCCTGGTAAATAGTGACAGGGTAGAGTTCAAGAAGTTATATCAACTTATGAATATGATGAGGAAGATAGTATCAAATATTTTACAATAAGCACTCTATACTCTATAAAAAATATAACACTGAAAACTCAAAATTCTGGCATCAATTTCTGGTACCACCAAATCTGATTCCTCAATTTTTAATTTGGTTAATCATAATTTCTTTATACTGATTGAAAGTACACAACATGTATGGCTAATGTGAATCATTAGGTTGCTTTTTAGCAGCTGAACTTGTTAAAGTTTGGATTTAAAGGATACAGCTAGGTCATCATAGCAATTTTTACATCATTAGAGAACTTTCTAACAACTAGGCATAAGACAAAACTTATACAATGAAAAAAGGGGCTGTTTTTGATACCACAAAGCTATAAAATAAAATTAAACTAGAAAAATACTACAAAAAGAAAATCAGAAACATCTAGTTTATTAGTTCATGTAACAAGAAAGATTATATGAACAGAAATATATATCATTACTGCTATCCAGTAGCCCCCCCCCCCCCGACTCAATATATACCCAGGTTTTCGCCACTCACTCCTGACTCTTCTGTACTCTTTAATCACACTTCCTTCACAATATCCTGCCACTTATATTATGGCGTTTCGAACCTCAAGGTATGCCTGACACTTGCCACCATCTATATCTCTCTTTTCATTTACTCAACCATCCCATTTATAGTCTGATTCCCGTCCCTTGTGAGTATGCCCGGCATTTTGCTACCATCTCTATCCTGCTGTCTCCCACTCTCTCCCTCCTTCTCCCACACTTCCCTCAGGTTAGGTTACCATGAATTTCCTTTGCGGTAGCGCACCTGTTTCTGTTTTCATTCCTGATCTCTCTCTCTGGCTGGGTTACCTTGTACTTCCTCTACAGCAAGACACCTGTTTGTCTCTCTATCTCACTATAACCTTTCATCATCCAACACAAGATCACCTCCTCCTTCTTGAAAGTCTTTTTTTTTTGTCTTGCAAGTACTTGGTGACTGTCGGTGCAGATGCTACTTAAAAGCACTTAGTCCACACTGTAAACTGGTTGGTGTTTGGAAGGGCATCCAGCTGTAAAAATCTTACCGGAACTGACCTTGCCTGTGCTTGTGCCACATAAAAAGCACTAAGTCCACTGTGCTGAGTGGTTGATGTTAGGAGGGGCATCCAGCTGTAAAAATCCTGCCAAAACAGTCACAGAAGTTTGGTGCAGGTTTCTGCCTGGCCGGGTCTTGTGAAACCATCCCACCCATACTAGCGTGGAAGGTGGACGTTAAACAATGATGATGATGAGGATACATACATCTATTTTCTTCACTTCTTGCTACATTGGACTGATATCCTCTGCATCAAACCCATTGCCTATTTCTAATCTTCAGTCATGCTATTCTCACTCAATGCACTTCCTATTCTGTCTTATGTTGTACCTGGAGCTCACAACTCTTCCTTCCTCTTTCTCACTTTCCAGTTGGGCAAGCCATGTATTCACCCCTTCAGCAAGACACCTGCCCTTCTTCCTCTCATAGTTTCTTTCTCCAGTCTATACCCAGCTCAGTTGAGCGAACTTATCTTGCAGATACTTGGCAACCTCATTGGTGCTGGTGCCACATAAAAAGTACCCAGTACACTCTTAAGAAGGGCATCCAGCTGTAGAAACTAAGCCAAACCAGACATAGAACCTGAAAGAAACCTCTGGCTTGTCTGTTCTTGTTAAACCATCCAACCCATGCCAAAATGGAAAAAGGGACATTAAATGATGATGATGATGATGAAAGAGAAAGAGAGAGAAGTATACATGCAGATATACTCACAGCCACACCTCTACATACACACACACGAGAGCAGTTACTCTAAATAAGAACTGGTCTGCCTTCTGATGACTCATCTAACCCATATTAACAAGGAAGAACAGATGGGATGATGATATTGTAATGCTTGCTTTACAATAATTTGAATATCTACTCCCTGGCAATAAGCAGGTTATTTAAGTTGAAAATATCAACAATGAAGAAATTGTCACACATGAATTTTTTTTTTTTTTTTTTTTTTTTTTTTTTTTTGTGTATTACATGAGTAATCTAAAAACGTGTTCTCATTTTGAAAATCTCTACCTGATTGGTAAAGAGTTCAATAAAAACTCACTGAACTCGTTGATAGAGCACAGGCGTATTTACTATAAAATATCAAATAACTGACCTTGATGAGGAGATTGTGTACCTTCTCCACTGGCAAAACCAACGTGTTCTTTTTGCCTTTCTCGAGGGCACCTTGTGCCTCTCGTATCGTCCATACATTAATTGATGTGGGGATGATTTTTTGTACACGTTCCTCCACATCTTGGATGGTATGTAATGGCACTGCACACAATGTGAAAAGGAGCTGGAGACAAAGCTTTTCGATGTACTCCAATGCTTCATCTCGTGTTGTTAGATTGGTAATTACTTGGCGTTGAACCTGGAAAAAAAAAGACAAACAAACAATTTTAAAATCAAGAGCAAAGATTTATTATTCACAAGGAACATATTCAGTATAGTCTTTTTTTTAATATCATCACATGGCATGTAATTTTTTTACTTTCCTACCATTTTCATAGAATAGAATACTTTGGGTTTATTTATTCATTTATTGATTGTTATAATGTATTGGATGAAAGTTCAAATCCAGTCGAAGTTTAGTCTTCTGAATAGAATTTATGAAAAGGATTTTTCTGCATCTCACCCCTATCGTCTGTATTAATGATGTAAAGCGTAGAGCAAAAGTTCAAATCTACTTAAAGTATTCTATCTTACAGTTGGCAGAAGGGGTGTATTTAGATATCTTCATTTCTCATTAATACAACTTCTGGACAATCATATTTTAAATAAATATACAGGCGCAGGTGTGGCTGTGTGGTAAGAAGCTTGCTTCACAGCCACATGGTCCTAGGTTCAGTTTCACTGAGTAGCACCTTCAGACAACCAAAGCTTTGTGGGTGGATTTGGTAGGCAGAAACTGAAAGAAGCCCATTTTGTGTGTGTGTGTGTGTGTGTGTGTGTGTGTGTGTGTGTGTCTTTGTCCCTCACCACCGCTTGACAGCCAGTGTTGGTGTGTTTACATCCCCGTAACTTAGTGGTTCAGCAAAAGAGACTGACAGAATAAGTACCAGGCTTTAAAAGATAAGACTATATACAAATATATATATATAACTAAGCACCATTCAGATGTTATTGCCACTTCCTTTGTGAAGACGTAACTAATAACTCCTAATTAATAACTCCTAATTACACTCAACACTTATTTTTGAATTGTCTCACCAAATAGACTAACTTATTTATACAAACAGTTCACAAAGTGAAAGACATTATTTTGCTATGAAGAAGAGAAGAAGCCTAATATTTTGAGCAAACATTTTCATTAGAGATGAATTATTTTCTATCAATAAGCATTCTCACTCTCGCTCTAATAAAAGGTCCTACCAAGAAACGTTAGATGACTTCTTTTCTTCACAGCAAAATGATTTTAACTAATTAATTTAACATTTTTATAATGGATTATATGTTGTTTGTGGACATTAGACAACACTTTCATATACGTTGATTTTGATGCTCAAGGTCTTTTGTTAAAAAACAATATTGGCAATGATAATGTCAGGAAGAAGATAGTTTTGGATAACATGGCTTTTGGTTTCAAGAGCGGGAGGGTGGGAAGGAGAGTCAATATCTAACATTATTTGCTCTTTACACTTTAGTTTTCGATACTTTTACTAATCAATTGCTGTTTGTAAAATTATTTCTACACTTATTTCCATATTCATGCAGATGTTGAAATTCTAAGAATTGCTTACTGTTTCAGTTTTAATTCAGAAATTCTAGTCCTGGGATATATCATCCATGCACTTAATTAAAAAAAGAAAAGAAAAAACCCAATAAAGTACATATCCTTGCCTCACTCCACTCATAAAAATATCTAACAACTGATTTTGCACACCAAATTTTCCATTTAAATCAGTTGAGGTATCCTCTTCCTTTCCAACTTCACATGAAAGTTTAGTCCAAAAGGGATTCAACTTTACATCTAATTGCATTGCAGACTGACGAGGCTCTTTAGATATTTCTTTGCCATGAGGAAGAGGAGAAATATGATTTAGGCAGGATCCTCAAATTTAGATAACTATTCTATTAAGCATTACCATAGACTAACAAGAGTAAAAGATTACAGACAAATGTATTCATGTAAATGCATTGCTTAATTATTTTGGTAATGTCTTTTCTTGCATGACTTTAGGACAAATA
Source organism: Octopus bimaculoides (assembly GCF_001194135.2). Taxonomy (NCBI): domain Eukaryota; kingdom Metazoa; phylum Mollusca; class Cephalopoda; order Octopoda; family Octopodidae; genus Octopus; species Octopus bimaculoides. The sequence continues at coordinate 17,116,157 of NC_068984.1, forward strand.
TTCTTTTGTTTTCTAATATCTATTTGCTTCTTTTATTTTTCCATATTTGTTCTATGATTATAAATGGCATGAAGTATGCAGACTTGTGAGAATCAACTACAGAGGTGAAGTTTATAGCTGTAAAGGCAAAACCAAATGGAGCTCCGGACACAGGCCATTATAATACAGTCAACTTACTCAGTAGGACAGGAAGACAAAGAACTTAAAACTACAACATTGAACAAATCAGTATGATGAAACCCCAGAGAAAAGCAGTCAGATAGGTGACAGAAAACAAGGACACCTGTTTGTTGTTTTAGTCTGGTGTCAGACCTGTGATCAAAATCATTCTACTTAACCAGGCACAATGCACCTAAGACTGCGTCACTCAAGACGTCTTCTTCTCACAACATACTAAAATATTATTTGAAGTAGATTTGGTTGCTATGTCTAGCATTTTGAGCAACCACATAGAGGCTCCTTTGTTGGTTTATGAAATGGCATGCTTAACAGAGCAATTACATAAAAAAAAAATAATAAAAGAGATAGATGCTGAATGTGGAAACATGAATGTTCTGCATGTTACTAATAACCCATATTGAATAAATCTATAAAAAATATTTTCTTAGAGGATGTAGAGCCCATAACCTGATAAAAAAGGTTTTGTAAAATATTGATAGTTAATGTTTTATTGGATCAAATTAGTAACTGAGAAAAACAGAAAAACTGGACAGAGGAATTTAAAAGCAGCACAAAATGCATGCATGTGTGTGTGTGTGTGTCCGTCAATTTATATCAGTGTGCTTTGTGTTTGGCCCTGAAAGAGAGACAGTGGATTCAGCATGCCAAAGAAAGATGAGAAATATATGGCTTTGGTAACAAAAGAAGGACAAATGCAATAGCAAGTAATGTTGAATGAATAATGTATAAAGCAGCAGGATTAAATGACTAAATGTTTGAAGACAGGAAGGAAAATGAATAATATGATGGGCCAAAGAGCAGATAGAGGTTGTCTACGAGGAAGGATTCTTTAATAAAAGAGACAGATTTTTCTTGATTGCTAGAAGCCAGTATAGACATAAATTCATACAAAATTATTAAAATCTACAGGCAGAGAGATAACTGATATTAATTAAGAACAGAATTAAATGAGAGTGCTAGAAATGTGTTTTAAATTATTTATGCATTATTGTAGGATATTTATGAGCAACAGAACAGGGAGAAGTAAAACAAGCTACCAGTTCTTCAAACTAGATTTTTAATAAGTCTAAAACAAATCAGTATAATCTACACCTCAATAAATTGATTAATTTAAATAGATCTTAATATGAGAATTTAATTGTTTTTAATCAATTAGTCACAAAATAGTGAATCTTTTCAAATGCTGCCGTAATTTCAGAGGGAAAATCTGAGAGCAGATAAAGTTTTATAAGGGCCCAGTTTATGGAAAATTGATTTTCATTTCTGAATTTATTAGAACATTTTAAATATATAATTCTTATCTACTTAAGTCAAATATAACCAGTGAATTCAGATAACTAATTTGGAATTTTAAGATAGTCTACATAAGAAATTGTAAGAGAAATAAACCATAGAAGTGAAATGAAGTAGCCGTGATTTGGTTATTAAAACTACTCTCCTTTGTGCCCAGTACTTCATTTGTTTATCCAAAAAAAAAAAAGCAAGATAAAATAACATGTCTACAATAATCTTGCAAATAAATAAATGAAATGAAAAAAAAACCCACTTCTCACTGACTACAATTGTCAAGAGATCAAATGGTTAAAGAATGTTTGTCTGTCTGTCGGGTAATCTCCTTCCCTCTCTTTCTCTTTCTCTCTCACACACACATACACACACAATAGTCCACAGACAGATTATAAACAATTACTACAATCATTAGGGAAAAGTAGCCAATGGTTAGCTAAGAGGTAACATTTAAGAGCTATCTGTCAGCTAGTTAAGATTCCTTTAGAAAGAGCATTCCGATCATAGTTAAAATATCAGATTAGATAAGCCACACAGATGAAAGAAAGGGAGGAGAAGAAAAAAAAAAAGCAAAACTCCAAGGACAAACTTCGATTTTGTGGAACAAAACAACTGACTGTTACTCTGCATTCAACAAATACTTTCAAGGAAATAAATATATGGAGCGAGAGCGGGTGATTTTTAATGCCAACATAATACTTTTTATGAGTCAACATAGTATTATGTCCTTTGTTTGTGAGAATATGTCAAGACAAATATTTGTACCAAGCAGTAAAAAATTCAAGATCCCACATGTTGTTAGGTCACACGATAGGTCATAGTGAACTGCTTATTAGAGACTCGAATATTTTGTGGGCGAGGTCGTTGTAAATTACTAATTCAAATTCTGAACATGTTCTTTTTAAATTGTATTATCAACCAATTCAATTATCTTAAATTGTGATTTAATATTTCCTTCAAATTAAAAAATAAAAATAAACCACCTATGTATACTTCCTTTTTTTCTTTTTTTTCTTCTTCATAAATAAATGAACTATCAAAAGAAAATGCGCACATAACTAGGGAACCAATCCTATGCAGACAGAACAATATATGTAATATCTTGTATTATATGAAAACTAATGAATGGAGTCAACGTGTTCATATGTTTGCTCAAAGTTGTCCAATGCTATTCAATAACCAAAATACTTAACCTTTTCTTTCTTATAGCACTAGTCTTGTAAGAAAGAAAAGGTAAAGTATTTTGGTCATTGAGTAGCATTGGACAACTTTGAGCAAACATGTGATAAGAAAGTAACCAATCAAACATTCAGTGGTGATCCACAGATTCAACATTGAGCAATGGGAGAGTTTCTTAATGTGATATACAGTGTCTAAGAGACAGGGAAAGAGAAAGAGAGAAAGAAGGAATGAGTTTAACTTGAAATAGAGAGCACAATACTTTACAGGGTAAGTGGTGTTGCAATTTCAAAACAAAGAGGGACGATATTGTTTAATCTGATTTTGGACCACCCTACACATTCTGTTACATTGAAAATTTGGTTGCATTATTAATACTCAGGTCAAAATATATGCATTACATTTCCTGTCCATTCTGATTTTTTTTTCTATGTCTAGAGATTTACAGGATCATTTAAAAGCAAGTAAAAAGAGACAGCTGTGATTCTCTAGTATTTATTATGAAAAGTTGCAGATGAAACTAGAATTTAGAACTAGAAAAGAAATTTAATTTGTGGTTATTTTAGTGTGCACAAGTGTTTATATTTGTCTTGTTCTGTCGAGGAAAATGCATTTTGGAACAGTGTTCATGTGTATATTAGAGATCGTAATTTAACATGTAGCTTGATTTATAAGACTTTTGCTTGGAGTTGCACATGTAGTGTATCTTGATGGTCTTTGTTTTTCAAGGAATTTTGTTTTGTTGTGTGAAGCTGTTATGATAGTGCAGACTGTTATTATAAAGAGTATATTGTTTGTATTTTGTTATGATTTGGGGCAGATAAATTGGAAGCTTAGACAAGGCTGGCACCTTTATAAAGGACCTGATGTATTGTTTGTAGATTAGTGTCATGTTTTCCTTATTTTAGCAGAATGTTATGTAAGTGAGTGCTTGTAATCTATATAATCTTGTTTTTGTTTTGGTTATGTCTTTTATATGTTGTGTGAACGATGACATTAAAGCTTTGTATTGTGAAGCAAAAAATTTTAGTCCTTTGTGTGAGAAATAATGACTGCTAAATTTGATGCTATACAAAATTACATTCTCAAGTTAGGTAACTGAAAAAAAAAAACATCTTATTTTGCAATGTTAAAAGAAAGAAAAAACTCATAATTTTTTGTTTGTTTCAGAAACATACTTGAGTTACCTATTTAATAGCTATAAACAGGTCACTTCTGGACAGAAAATATTTATAAATATGGCTGGATTAAAAAAGAACGTTTGACATGAATAAGGAGGGGTTATTTAGCTTTGGTGTGTATGAATAAATGTATTTACATAAATTCTATATTGTCCTGCATTTAACCTAGCAACAACTATGCCAAGGAAACAAGAAAAACAAAATTATGGATAAAATTAACAACAAAATGGACACTAATTAAAATTAAGAGGTCTTATAACAAAAGAGTAAATGGAGGGACAACCTACACCAATTCAAAGATGGCCTCACGTCTTTTAGGATTGTGAAACTTAGAGAAATATGAGAAACACCTACATCCTGCAATGGACAGCTCAAGGCTAATGCTATTGATGATGACGATGATGATGGTGGTGGTGGTGATGAGTGATAGTGATGGTGATGATGATGATGGCTGTGATGATGACAACGATGATGATGAAGACAATGAAAGAATCTATTATTTACTGTCAATGTTGTGTACAAATGATTTATCTTATTTTTAGTTTGATAAAATAAAATGAAAGTTTAAATACTGATATTCTAAGTGCAGTTCCATCCAATTATGCAAAACCTTGATTTTAGAATAGCATATATTGAGTTACTGCTTCCCCAAGAACTGGTTAGGTTTGAAATACAATATTGGAACATGTAAACAACAGGAGTGGTTTTCATGTGTAAATCAACACAAACATAAAGTACTAATATGGCAATTAATTCTAAACATTGAAGTGTTAAACTGAGAAAACAAAGCTAACCGAAATGACCAATCACAATCCATTAGAGACTGTATCTTATAATTTAAGCTATAACTCAAGATATCTAGCATGATGACTCATTATAATAATCTTCTTCCTCTGCAAAAATACTACCCAAAGATATTTACATTTAGCATCAACTAGAAGTACGTTCAACCTGTGCATTCAGATTAAATGTTATTGCTTGCTGAAATAATCCTTTCTAATGCTGAAAGCAGTTCAATAACAAATTCGAACGGTAGAAAGTTATAAACAAAAGTTTCATGTAATAAGAATATAATTTCAGTGTTTTTAAACAGGAAGTAAAAGAATTCAAATCTGAAAGGAATTTGCTGCAATTTAACCTACCACCACCACCACCTCCACCAGCACACAATATCTAACTTATTTTTGTTTCTCATTTTAAATCCATTTATCTATGGCACTATAGATTATATAAATCTGAAAAATTCAGAAATTTGATTATGTCCTGAAAACAATTTTATTTTTATTCTTATGAATGAATACCCTTGTTAATATAAAAACACTCATATTTTCCTAATTCAGTATACTGAAGAGAGGGAAGTACTTTGGATGAAGACACATCAAAGTGTGTACAGCAAAATATTAAACTTTTGGTCTGTCTATGAGTTGGAGCGTACAACTCATAGGCAGACCTAAAGTTTAATACTTTAATCCCTAAGCTACAATGCTTTTTATATCTTGGAATAGTATTACCAACTCAAAGTAAAATATCAGTTTTCAGCAGAATATTTTTATGAAATGAACAAAATATAGGATGAAGCAGTTTTGTTTTCATCATACATTTTCCCAAGCCATCATAGATTAAAGCTGTTCAACGATATGTAGTGCACTACTCTAATACAAGTGCCAACTTTCAAAGACTGTTGGCCTTTGTCGTCATCATATTTGTTGTTGTTGTTTGGTCTCAAGTCAGCACTTATCGAGAAGACAAATTACCAAAGATATTCCAGCTATGACTATCCCAACATTTTTAAGGAATAATATACCTTAAGCTACATTATCCAGTATGCCCTTTTAAGATGATAGGTTGTGTTTTGAGGGAGGCCTGGCTGCTGTTTCTAGCAGGTCAGGTCATCATGTGAGGTTCCCAATAGTGTTAATGCTTTTTTTTTTTTTTGCTATGCATGTAAAAATACAAAATAGGCTGCTAGAATTTCCTTTCTTCTCTTACAAATTACTTGACAATATTAAACCTGCATAATTGTAGCTTTAAATCAGTTTGTAATATTTTTTTTTTTTTACAATGTATTCAGAATATTTTTTATCCTAAATTATTAAAATGCCATGTCATAACATATGACAAACCATCCAATGGAATAAATTCTATCACATTCTTCAATAACAGCAATTTCTTCTAGCAAACAACCAAATAATTTATGAAGTAATAGCTAATTATCCCTGAGCGCAATGACTTCATCTCTGACCCAGTCAGTTGCATCCATCCACTTACCCTTCCTTCTTTCTTAAGAAATACATGGTCTACAAAATTGCCATAACTCCTGCAAGACTACCAACTGGAAAGCAGCATATGCGTTGGGCATTGCACAACCTGCAATGTACCCCTCCTCTCTAACTGATGTTTTTTTGGGGTTTTCAGCAAGAGAATCTCCCTTCCTAAAGAATTCTCCTACTCACCACTCTGCAAACCAAGAATCCACTGTAGATGGTTACTCTCAAGGAAAAAGCTTCCTCATTTGCTGCTTCTTTGCTTCTAACTCCACCATGCACATATTCAACAAAACTCCTTCAAAACTCCTAAGAGAATGTGCCAGTTATGTGATACCAGCATTAGCCACGACTATGATTTCTCTTAGCTAAAAAATTGCATATAAGAGTGTGGGAGACATAACAAGATAGGATAATCTCAGTCAGAGAAAAACCCATCAGCACATGCTGCAATGAGGAGATTTGAAGAGACATTTCCAATCCAAGAGATGAAAGCCAGTTTGAGCCCATAGATTCTCATACAGGCCAGACATAGTCTAAGGTTCGTTGATTTCAAGTGCAACAAGAAGGGACAGGACAAATTCCTTGTAGATCTAGCTCTATAGAGAAACCACACTGGTATTTACTGTAGAAGGAAAGAATGAGATTCACTGAGTTAAAAGGGATGATTGTTTTCATTACTTTTGAGTTGTTGGAAGTGACAGTAATAGTTGGCAGGATTAGAAAACTAGGTGCACCTAACACACCCATCCTTCCTCTTCTCTTTATCTTACTGAGTCTCAATCTTCTCTGGCTCTGCTCTAACCATGACACTCAGTTTCTCCTCCTCAGAGTATCAACCCCCAGAGTATAAACCCTTTCCCTTTCCACATCAATGTACAAATCTTTAGAGCTTATGAATGTCATGGACACTCCCTCTGGTTGTGCCATAAACAAAAGAACATTTACAGATGTAATTAAGAGCAAAACCATTATAAAACATTTCAAATTTTTAACACATGCAAACTACTATCATTATTATTATTATTATTATTATTATTATTATTATTGTGTAGAATAGGATATATAAATATGTGAGAAATGGTACTCAATACATGTAGCAGAGTTCATTCATTCAGAGCAGATGATTTACTTTCTCATCAGCCCAGGTTTCTCAGTTTCTGTGACATTCCTAAAGGGTGTGATAAAAACAGGAAACCCAGGGCAGAAAGAGTGAAACTTTAGCTCTGGATGAATGAATAATGTTAGGTGTGTATGTGTGTGTGTGTTACAAATTCACGCATAACATTTGAGTTGTTGAAAGTGAGAGAGATAGCATGTTTTATCTACCATATATATTAAAAAATTAGTCACACACATTTATACACACACAAGAGAGAAAGAGGAAAAGGGTTGTTGCAGTTTGTGACTATTCCAATATGTTGTTGTTATTGTGTACGTTGTTTGTTATTCCTTTGAAATGATTGACAATATAGAACCAACAGGATGGGCAGAGAACAATTTCAGAAATGTTAAGGTCAACAATAAGGTTTTCCCATATTCACTTTAAAAAAAGATTGCTACCAACTGCTACCATTACCTGCAGTTAGACTACATTTTTGTTCTCCAACAGATGATGTTGAAATAAATTTCAGATTTATATTTAAAACAGTTTTACAGTAGAATTTTTTCTATTTTTGCACTTTTTTAACATTTGTTTTGTGATTGATACAACTATTCTGGAACAAGAAGTCAATTTTCTGCACATCAATGGTGTCTTCAATAATAGAAAAGTGATTCTTGTGGCATAGTCAGGAAGATAACAAACATAACTGCAGTTTGTTGTCATTTGAACAGTTGTCTTGGGGTGGATAAACTAACTTTAAGGAAAATTACTCCCTTGAAGGGAAAGATATCATTCACTTAAGCTGAAAGGAAGAACACAAGCAGAAGATTACTGAGGTTAGGGATGAGAAGACTTGGAATATACAAACCCCCCCCCCAAAAAAAACCAAACAAACTAAAACAATGATTAACCATAAGAAGATAGGAAATACTTGTCAAAGACAGAAGGAAAGGCGCAAGCCTAGACAAATAATGGGTGATATTAGCTCAGTGAATAACTGAAATCTGGAAGACAAATATACACTGGTAATACAATCAGTGTAGTTGAGTTAAACATTAAAAAAAATACATTGGTAGAAAAAAAAAATAACAAACAAAAATATTGAATGAGAAAAGAAAGTACTTTTGGATTTTTGTCAACAAGGCTTTACAATCACTCAACTACAAACTGTTTTTATTATATAAAAGATGTCCATTTTAGTTTATATGATAAACTGTGCTTAATATTACATATTAAAAAATCTTGTGAATGTATTTAATTCACAATATATAATGAAGAATATCAGAAGATACCTTTAGAGCATGATACAATATGAACAGAATATTGATGATTATTAATGGTATCTAAATAGATTCAGATTAGTTGCACAGTTGGTTATACCATGTGAAGAGAGGAAGTTAGCCAACAATACTAATTGCTTTAAAATTATAGAATGATCCAATATGAAACTGGCTTGGTTCTATTTAAATCTAAATAATATCATATCCAACAATTTATTCTCCACCACTTTCAGATCAACTAATGAAAACAAATCTTTAAAAGTTCACAATAAAAAGACCAGACAGACAGAAGCCATTTAAAATATTATTCCAACTATTACCGAAACTTGGCAAAAGAGACTGGATACATATAGAAATCAATACAAATTTTCTAATACATTTTCTGAAATATTCCAATTGACTGATTAATAATAAATTTAGATAAAGTTGGAAATGTTATCACAAATCAAATATTTCATATAACTTACTTTTCTAACTATGCTTAACCTAAAAACAAGATAAACTTTAGTCCTCTAGTTTTGATCAAAATAAATTTAAGGTCAACTTTATCATACACACTTTTCCTATGTTGGCACAGAACAACTATCCCTTGAGAACTGTCTTCTTTAGAAACAGCCAAAGGAGACAGAAGACAGTTCTAAAAAGTTACCCACTCTCTTTCTGAACCAATTAATGAAAATCAATCAGCATTGTATCCATCTGAGTACTTTCTGGTCACCATTTACTGCCAACCATAGCAACAAAAATCAACCAATTTGTATATGTAAGTATTCTGAAGTCTCTTGAAATTGGACTGCTAGGATTTCAAGAAACAGAATGAAGAGAGAACAATGATAGCCCTAACCTTGTATAACCTAATTATTTCATAGTACAGTAGACCAGACTTGTACAAATCCCTTGTTTCGCCAACCAAATTTAAAATGTACTTTGCTTGTCAATTTATTTATCTATTTGTTTATTTATCTTATTATCAAGACCTATCGCAGTGAAGTATGTCAATAATCTCCCAAGGTTGATTCAAAAGATGTCAAACTGTAAACAAAATCTTACAGAGTCCTCTCCAAGTCTTTCACAGAGTTTGGCTGAACTGAATACCAGCTATATGCTGGTGAAGTCCCCAACTCACCCCCTCTCTCATCAGTAAGTCACGGACTGAATGTTTGGCCGAGTAAAGGATACGAGGGCCAAGAGGGTGTTTAAGTCTGCTCTTCACTTCATAGGTACTTATTACAATTAACAAAAGCATGATACAAACTACCAGGTTATGCTCACTGCAACTGTGTGTGTGTGTGTGTGTGTGTGTGTGTGTGTGTGTGTCCGTGTCCACCCTGTCTTGACATCATGTGAATGCATTGCAAATGAATTACATTCAATTCCAATATTCTGTAAAAACATGTTTGGGCATGGGGCAATATTACCTTGCTTGGAAACAAGTAAGGGCTGGTAAAAGGAAAGGCATCCATTTGTAGAAAATCTGCCTCAATAAATCTGACCCATACAAGCATGGAGAGGATTTTCGAGCGAGATCGTTGCCAGTGCCCCTGGACTGGCTCTTGTGCGGGTGGCACATAAAATACACCATTTTGAGCATGGCCGTTGCCAGTACCGCCTGACTGGCCTTCGTGCAGGTGACACATAAAAGCACCCACTACACTCTCGGAGTGGTTGGCATTAGGAAGAGCATCCAGCTGTAAAAACTCTGCCAAATCAGATTGGAGCCTGGTGTAGTCATCTGGTTTCACCAGTCCTCAGTCAAATCGTCCAACCCATGCTAGCATGGAAAGCGGACGTTAAACGATAATGATGATGATGATGATATATATATATGTGGTGTGCTCAATACAGAATAACAGTCATTTGATACTAAAATGTATTGAGAAAAAAAAAACATGTAAAGACAGATTTCATTTCTTTCAAGCTACCAAGCAAGTTTCTGGATAACTAAGTTTGTGCAGTGTAATATAGTAAATATAACAGAAGCCAACAAATCACTGACACAACAATAAACAAAAAAAAGTAACCACAAAAATGCCTAATTGATAGGCTACACACACCTATTGATCCTTTATACAATGAAACAAGAATACTAAAATCGGAAGTGTAAAATTGGAAGAGACTTGTGAGGAGCACAGAATATGATTTACCCGCTTCATTTCACTTATACCTCACAACTAAAGGCAATGTTTGATTATTGACAAACATATGCACCACTCCAGAATGATACACCATTTATAAAACTACAAATAAACACAAAACACACTGCCAGATACATGTAAACACAAAATGCACATGCCAAAATAGCTGCAATATTGGTTACTCAACTATACTGAAATCCTCTGCTGGATTACTTTCCAAGCCTCCTTCAGTGGTTTTCAAAATCATCATCTTTATTATCTAATATGGGTTCGACAGTTTGACAGGAGCTGGCAAGTCAGAGAGCTGTACCAGACTCTAAGTGCCTGTTTTGGCATGGTTTCTATAGCTGGATGCCCTTCTTAAAACCAAGCACTTTACAAGAGTGTACTGGGTGCTTTTTACATGACACCGGTAGGGTGATCTTTGCGTGGCACCAGCACGAGTGCTCTCTTATGTGGCACCCATATGTAATCTTCTTTACATGGTACTGGCACAGGTGCTTTCCTAAATGGTGCTAGGTGCTTTTTTCATGTGGTACTAGCATGGGTGCTCATGCATATGACACTGGCACAGGTGCCTTTTTACATGGTGCTGACATAGGTGCCTTCTTACATGGCACTGGCACATAAAACAATTCAGAAGTTAAACAGTCACACACTAACAATATTTATGCTTTGTCTCCTCTAAAACCACGACCAGATACGGGAACAGTAAAATTGTTACAACATACTCTAAATGACACACTGCTAACTCCAAGCCCACCAAAAGCAATAGGTTATCTGGGGAACAAAATTTATGAAATAAACTGGAGAATTTATTGGTTATATCTATGCTGTAGAGATCACAAAACTGCTGAGACCCCCCCCTTCAGTCATGACTGACCATAGGATTGCACCTAGAAAGTTACCCTCCCAGGCACAAGTCCAGGCAAGGTTGTTTATGGAAGACTAGCAGTCGCCCATGTATTCCGGCCTCCCCTCTCTACACCACCAGTGTTATCCAAGGAAAAGGCAAAGACCAATACAGTTTGGCACCAGTGACGTCGCAACTCATTTCTACAGCTGAGTGAACTGGAGCAACGTGAAATAAAGTGTCTTGCTCATGAACACAATACGCAGCTTGGTCCGGGATTCAAACTCACAACCTCATGATCGTAAGCTCGACGCTCTAACCACTGAACCATGCGCCTTCACAATCACAAAACTAGGACTAACATAACTAGATTCTTTCCCATTGTCATGTTAGGTGTTATTATATACACCTGTTACACAAGCGATCTCCACTCATATCTGGAACCAAGTAAATTACAGTATTTCCTTGGTGTATTAATTACACTATCTTATCCTTGATTTTAACTGGAGTAGAGTTTATACACAAGGCAAAGATAAAACTACGAAGGAAAAAAAAATTTTGCGTTAAGATTTAACATTAAATTAGGGATGTGACCATATACACAAGTAAATATGGTATAGCTACTCCTTACCCATGCTGCCTTTTCAAAGATATATATATTTATTTTATATATAATATATATATATACATATTCTAGGTCATGCCTTCATTTGTTCTAAACAATTCTTTACTGACGCTTAAATTTGGACATTATCGTTTATTTCTGTTATACCCTTGATATTGATATCACATTTCTAATCTTGCTACAGATCTGTGAAATAAACATTTTATACCAATTTCTATGACTCTTACATAGTTAGGTTGGTTGACAAACTATAAATAACATCCAAATATCCTTGAAGTCATACCCTGCCAACATAAAAAAAGAAGGCACAATAAATTTGTGTAATCACCACTATACTTTGCCTAGAAAATGAAAGAAATGGGATGGTTAAGGCTTGAATGCCTTTAGATTTACTCAAACATAGCTGACCTGAGGCTCAAAGCAAGAGAAACTCTATAATTGTTTCAATTAAAAATCAATGATAAAAATAGATATTTACATATTGTTGCCAGTGTCGCCTGACTGGCTCCTGTGTCAGTGGCACATGAAAAGCACCATTCGAGCGTGGTTGTTGCCAGTACCGCCTGACATGCCAGTGGCATGTAAAAAGCACCCACTGCACTCTCGGAGTGGTTGGTGTTAGGACGGGCATCCAGCTGTAGAAACATTGCCAGATCGGATTGGAAAGTGGACGTTAAATGATGATTTACAAAGAAATGACTGACAATGATTTAGAAGTTTAGGTTTACTTGCCATCAATCACTCACTCTCTCTCTCTCTCTCTCTCTCATATCTTACTTGTTTTCAGTTATTAGACGTAAGAGTTTTAGTTGAACAAATTCACCTCAGTACTTATTTTTTGTTGCAAGTCGGGCACTTATGCTATCAGTTTCTTTTGCTGAACTGCTAAGTTACAGTAATACAAAGACATAACATCATTTAACATCCATTTTAAATGATGATAATAATGATGGATGTGTGTGTGTGTGTGTGTGTGTGTGTACACACTCATACTCAATGAACTTCCACCCTGACTACAATCAACAATTTTTATGTTCAAAACTTAAAGTATCTCCTATTAGTTTACCACTTCAGTACATTCCTTAAATTACATGTCCTGCCCACTGCTGATAACTGCAATGTCAGCTAGATATCCACTACATGGTTTCAAAATATCCTGTTATATATGCATGCCATCCTAGACTTCATTAAGCAGCCATTTACCTAATCAACAAAAAAGGTTGTGATATATTTTCTGAGATTACTCTAAAGGTTTCTGCCCACAATTTGTTACTTGTAATAACTCATACTTGTGTCACTGCATCTAACTTTCAGGAAACCCCTTCTAATCACACTATATATACAGCTTCCAAACTCTATGTTAACTATATAAGCCTTCTGTTGTATCTTGGGAGGGTCATTATGCCAACACTACACCAGAACATACAAGTTCACATCAAGAATCTTGCAAACCAAATAAAAAACGAAACGTAAATCTTATCTTATAGAAAATCTCTTCCTTGAAGAAGAGAATCATTGTCTAAAACCACTTGCTAGTTTTAAAAACAGAATTAATAAGGGTTCATCATCGTTTAACATCCGCTTTCCATGCTAGTATGGGTTGGACGATTTGAATGAGGACTGGCGAATCGGATGGCTGATCTGACACAGTTTCTACAGCTGGATACCCTTCCTAACACCAACCACTCCAAGAGTGTAGTGGGTGCTTTTACGTGCCACCAGCACGAGGGCCAGTCAGGCGGTACTGGCAATGGCCATGCTCAAAATGGTGTTTTTTACGTGCCACCTGCACAGGAGCCAGTCCAGCGGCACTGGCAACAATCTCGCTCAAATGTTTTCTAACATGCCACCGGCACAAGTGCCAGTAAGGCGACATTTTGCTAATACAAAATCTAAGTGAAGATAAAACTTAGCGGTTTTTATGAGGACATTTTGCAAGCTTTCAATATGATTGACATTCATGGGGGTGATTTTGGTTTAAATTATTGCACAAGTAAATATGTGATATGTTGATGAACTGGTGCAAAGTGAAAACAGTAGTCTATTTGTTAGATGTATAATAAAATGCAAGAACAAAAATAAGCAGGATACACACACACACACAAAGATGTTAAGAAACAAACACAGTCATGTGCTTTGTACCTCAACTTCTGATGACTGCTAAAGTACTTGCATAACACAACCTGGTGGATTTTAGAACTGCAAAAATCCTTTTTTCATCAAGATAACTAAACCTAACCTTTATTAGTTGGATTTAGCAATCCTAATAAAGGATGGAACTGGCTTTATGGCAACACATAATGAACCCCAGTGAGTTATCAAGAAGAAAGTAAATACCTCATGCTTCCACATTCAATCCAAGTTCATTAAAAGTTAATCAGTGACAAAGTCATAGACAATCCCTTTCTATAATAAGTTTAACTCTACTTCCAGTATTCAGCTCTTTAACCCTTTAGCACTCAGATTACTCTGTCAAATGCATTGCTTTGGAGTAATCATGCATTATCTTGTCGCTTCAAGAGGCGGTGAGTTGGCAGAATTGTTAGCACGCTGGACAAAATGCTTAGCGGTATTTCGCCTGTCACTACGTTCTGAGTTCAAATTCCATTGAGGTTGACTTTACCTTTCATCCTTTTGGGGTTGATAAATTAAGTACCAGTTGAGTACTGGGGTCAATGTAATCGACTGTCCTCCTCCCCCAAATTTCAGGCCTTATGTCTATAATAGAAAGGATTATCTTGTAGCTTCAAGATTTCTATGATGTGATTGTATAGTTTTAGAATGATATTGAAGGGTAGCTGTTAGAGGCCAAATCTGGCTGGTTTGAACATAAAACAGGTAGACTAGTTGGGCTGGGTTTGGCTGGTTTGAATGCTAAAGGGTTAACCAGCAATTATTTGTCCTTTACTTGTTTCAAATACTAAAAAAATGAATGCAGTAAGACCAGCCTTGTACTTATAATTTCAAAAAGTTTATAGCTTTTCTTTACTAATGAACACTTGAAATTAAAAGAGAAGAAAGACTGAATTCCAAATAAAATAGGATAGACAATAATATCACAAATGTGAATATTTGAAATAATTATCAGTATTAATAATATACCAGATTTAAGAGCGGTGATGAAAACTACTATTACCACATATTTCTGAAGGGGAAAAAAAATACATATTTGAATGTGTCAAGTACCTAGTAGTGAATATAAAAACACGTCTGGACAGAGAAAAAAACAAATCTTAACTATTAAAATAAGTTAAAAACAGAGATACCAGAAGTTTATTGCCATACACAGAGAAACATTTATTTGATGATGTAACTCTTTAAAATAAACAAGTTCAAACATATATATATATCTAGCAATATACTAATAACAATCTCATCTCTTATGTACTTAAAATGCTTTAACTGATTGGAAGAGATACACAAGTAATTATCGATAACAATGTACAAAGGTTGATTACATTACTTATTATCGTCTTCTTAATGTTTTGTATGTACTATTTGAACAAGCTTTGAAACGGGTGAAACTTGAAGTCACAGTCAATCCTATTCTATAATAAATTTAACTCTGATTCTAGTGTTCAGTCCTTTAACCAGAAATATTTATTTTTAATCTTCTGTGTCAGTCATAGGAGTGTGGCCATGCTGGAGCACCATGCTGAAAGGTTTAGTCAAACAAATTGCCCTCAGTACTTATTTTTTAAGTCCAGTACTTATCCTATTGGTCTCTTTTGCCAAGGCATTGTTACAGCGACATAAACAAACCAACACCAGTTGTCAAGCAGTGAGGGGACAAACACAAAGACACACACACACAGACACAAGACATCCACACAGTTTCTGTCTACTGAATTCACTCACAAGGCACTGGTCAGTCTGGGACGATATTAGAAGACACTTGTCCTATGTGCTATGCAGTGGGACTAAACCTGCACTCAACAACCCTAATATATGTACATAAATACATACATGTGTGCATGCGTGTGCACATTCATATACTTTTGTACATATTAATTTACAAAGCGGAAAAAAGAAGCATCCAATAGATATAGTAGGGTTTATTAATTCACTCGCATTTCAGTTCTACACAACACTGATCACTATACCTCAACATCATTTTACATTTGCTTTTCCATGCTGGCATGGGTTGCATGGGGCATCACAGACAAAGTGAATTCTTATTCAGAGTTACTGTCCTACATAGGTCAGAGATCATCTCTCACATTTCTGGCATGTTTTCTATGGCTAGATAACTCTCTTATCACCAACCACTTTACAGAGTGTACTGGGTGCATTTTATGATAGCACCAGCACTAGTGAAGCTGCTTTATCCCAGGCAAAACTAAAAAGTCCTCTGTAATCCATGTTTGTCTCCGTTGAGACAGTGATGAAAGAGGACAAGAAAGAGGGGGGGGGAGATGACAAGCAGTAAAGAAGAGTAAGAGTAAGTAAGGATTGAGTACAAATAGGCATTCAATTTCATTCCATTCCTTGCTATACAGGCAGAAGAATGGGGAAAAGTTAAGTGTTATAATAAGGAGAAACAATGATAGGAGAGGAGATGAGCGATAGATGAGAAGATAAAAAACAGAGGAGTAGTATATGACGATTGTATACAAGTATAATGTTCAGGAAAAGACCCTTTACATCCCAATGTTCATCATCACCAGTCATGAGTTTCACATCTATTTTTCTATGCTTGTATGGGTCCTCTTCATTACAGTACTTCACTGCAACTTGAGATCCTGTCTTCCTTTTGTAAAGTTGAGCCTCTTGAAACCAATCTTCACTACTTCATACCATATCCTCTTTGGACACCACCAAACACTTCAAAAGTTGATACCAGCAGACATACAAATATTTATAATAAACACACACAAACACATGCCTGTGCATGGGTTGTTGCGTGAATGTTTGCACTCCCATGGTACTGTCATTAACGCTCAAAGGTTTCCCTACGGTGGGGATGTTGTGGTGATGCTTTTTAGACCCAGGCATGGCCGTGGGGTAACAAAACTGGCTTCACAATCATGCTGTTTTAAGTACTATCCTATTGCATAGCACTACAGGCAAGTGTCTCTTACTATAGTTTCCAGCTGAAAATGCCTTATAAGTGAAATTCAGAGATGAAAATTGTACGGGAGCCCATTGGGTATGTGTGTGTGTGTGTTTTCACCTGGTTTCATGTTGACACTGTGGACAAAGGTGACATGTTTATGTTTACTGTTACCTGCATAACCAGTAGCTTGAGAGTTTTGAGGTGCAAAAACCAGTGGAATAAAATAAACTTGCTCAAAAAAAGAAAAACAAAGAATGTAAAGGATACCCAGCTGTAGAATACTATTCCAAGCACTAGTAATGGCAGCGATCTGTAAAATATTGCTTGAATAAGTCTTGTCCAGTCCATGCCAAACGTAACTGGAGAAGTTCAAAATATAAGAGAATTCTCAGTTATGCAGGTGTTATAGAAAATAAAGTTGGCAGGAGATATTGAAACACTGCTGTCGCATCTAGGTACCAGCAGGATATATGACTGGTTGTAATATTCATCTTGACAAAGGTTCTTGTCTTGTGAAAAAGAAAAAAATAGATCTCTTGCTATCCCACTCCTAATTCACCCGAACTATGAAATACCCTTCTGTTGAAAACTATTAAGTGGTACCTCAAAAGAACAGATCTCTACAGAGATTCAATAATGAGGTTTAGAAATGAACAGAATGAGTAATATAAGTTATGAGCCACTCCTCGTTGCTGCTGTCATCACTATCATTTAGCTTTCTGCTTCTATGCTAGCATGGGTTAAATGTTTTGACAGGATCTGATAAGTCAAAGGACTACATCATGCTGTAATGCCTACTTTGACATGATTTCTATGGCTAAATGTCCCTCTTAATGCCAACCATTTTACATAGTATACTAGGTGCTTTTTGTTTTGTGAGGATTGTTATGTAAATTGCAAAGTTACAGGTCTAGAGTGACCCCTATAAATGAGGAAGAATAGAAGAGAGTGGACAATGAGATCTATGTATAAACATATACTTGTGTACACAATACAGATATAAACACACATATAACTAGATATAAACATGTGCATGCCTACATATCTACAATACTGTAGAATAATCCCAGTCAAAACTGCTGAAACAAACCTTATGACAGTAATAACTCTTCAAATATTTAAGAGAAGCCAAGAGGTTTTCATTTCCAGAAACTTGCACTTCAGTTTATCCTAGACCATGCTGCACTTTCTGATATGCAATGGTTAATAATATAGGACACAGACAAGCATTAAGGGCAAGTTGCATCTATTTTGCAATCCAGTCTGAAAACTGGTGACAGCTGCATCAAAGATAATTGATGCGAACTAAGTGGGCGGAATTCAGTGGATGTCATTTACAACCAAATAAAGAATTTCGTATGGCTACTGATATTGTAGATATTTTTTGTCCGTATGTGGTTTATATTTGTTTGGATCTACTAGAAGAGACAGTGCTTTCTAAAAATGATTTGGGTGCAAATGCATCTTGATATAATGGCAAGAAATGAGTGGTTTGACAGTCATGAACTTGGCTCCTCATACAAGAAATTACCATCTCACTTCAACATTCTTGCTTTTCTGTGTAGGTAGAAATGGATGTAATGTGTACACCCATTCATGATGAGGAGTGCCATTTTGATTTTGAGTTGATATTCTTTAGATTGGTAAAGTAGAGCCAGAGGAGGAATCAAGCAAGACTAGTATTGTTCATGATAAATCTTATATCTTGTAATTATACTCATTACAGGAGTTTGTTAATTTAGACAAAATTCCCTATTAGTGACAAATTGTTATATGTGTAAGTGCTTTGATTTGCTTTGATGTTTATATGGTAGGAAGGTCAATGAACTGTTGTACGTGATACCAAAAATTCAGGTCCTTTTGTGTGTGAGTGGAGTATGATGTAAGGCATAAGATAATGTTTACTAATATTGATACGTGACAGAGGCACAAGGCCACATATCTGGGGTAGAGAATCTAGTTCAGTGGTTCTCAATCAGGGCCTGCATAAGATTTTTGTTGCTAAGGTTTGTGTGCAATAAATTGGTTATACTTCTACAGTACACAAAATATTAAAAAAAAAATTTTGTTTTATACAATTCCTAATAATATTTAATAATAAAAATATAATAGGATTTTGAAAGTGATCGAATGCCTATGGGGGTCCAACTGAGTAAGACATGAATTAAGTGGGTCCATAGGCAAAAAATGGTTGACAACCACTGATCTAGTTGATTACATTAACTTCCATATTTGATTACTTTGTCTTATCAAACTCACAAAATTGAGAGGTTAAAGGTGACCTGCCAAAATTTGAACTAAATACCATTTTTCTACTTAATTCTACCAAACCACCACCTCAGTGTCTACTACTTTTCAGACAGACAGTCACATGCTTCAGTTTAAGCTTATTTGTTTCAGTCTAACAATTTGCGTTGCATTATAGGCAATCTTATTCATGAAAACAAGTTGGAAGGCACGTATTCCTGTCTAGATGATGTCACCATATTTAGTAAAACAAAAGAGAAACACATCAACATCTGAATTCTAAAAAGTTGCTCATAAATCTAATATGATACTGAATAATGATAGATGTAAATTTTCAACTAAATCTATCTGTATTCTAGGTTATCATATTAACCATAACAAATTGCACCCTGACTGTCTCCCCCCTACCCCCATTTAACTCCATTTCTAGAAAGGTCCATGCTTACTAATAAATAATCCTTATCTTATATGACAAATCTGTTTGCTTACTATTCTGGATAGGTTCCTTGCTTCTCTGAAAGAATGAGACCTTTGATCAATGCTCAAATTCTGCTCTCAAAGGAAGCCACAATGGCAATCACTTAAAAACAGCAATTATGGAAGTTTGTCAATGCTAAAGTAGATAAACAAACCATTAACCACCAAAATGGACACACCTGTGACTGCTACCAAGGATAGTCTTAATCAAAATGATAAGTCTGTAGCATTCATTCTTTAGTCACCGAATTTTGTTGGAAAAAGATCTAGTGCTATAAAAAAAAGTGGCTTATGCAATAGTTGAGGTGGCCAAAAAGTGATGCCATTTCCTTTTAAGCAAACAATTTACCCAGGTGATTGGCCAGATAGCTGTAGCTTGTATGTTTATGGTTAAGCAGATTTTCTAAAGCTGAATACCCTTCCTGTTTCTTAAAAATATATATATATATATATATTATACATACATATACATATATCATCATCACCTGTTTTCCATGCTGGCATGGGTTGGACAGTTTGACATGGAGCTGGCTTGTTGGGGAGCTGTCCAGACTCCAATTGTCTGTTGTGGCATGGTTTCTACAGCTGGGTGCCCTTCCTAACACCAACCACTTAACAGATTGTGCTGGCTGCTTTTTACATGCATCTGGCACCGGTGCATTTATGCTGCACCAGCATGAGTGCATCTTCTTAAGTGCAGCAAATCACCACAACCCCTGTTCCTTTGCCATTTCTTCAGTGAGGCCCAACGTCTGAACATCCGCTTTCATCATATATATATATATATATGTATGTATTGTTCGAAATTGTACAAGACACAAGACAGAGGTAAGTGAAAGAACTACAAATACAGTGTATTAGTTTGATGCTTAGGAAAAATGAGAAAGTCTTTGAGGTTTCAAGTCTAAGCTCTTCTACAGAAAGGAATGAGGAGAGAATACATGGAGACACACACACACACACACACACACGTGTGTGTCATCAATTTTATGTCCACCTTCCATGGTGATATTGGATGGATGGTTCAACAGAACCTGATGAGTTGGAGATCCCAAACTTACTCCAGTACTCCAGTGTGTGTGTGTATGTATATATACACAATTATCTTTATATGTACATTGCTATTCATACACAGGTCTATTCATCTATATGTACACAGATACACATCATATACATACACATAGATTTGTTAGGTCAATGGTAAGAGAATGAAAATATATATATATATATATACAGTTCATACTCAAATTCTTCTTTACTATATAAAAAGGTTGACAAAAATACTATTATACATTATTCTTTTCTACTCTAGGCACAAGGTCCAAAATGTTTGGGGGAGGGGACCAGTCAATTAGATTGACCTCAGTACGTAACTGGTACTTAATTTATCGACCCCGGCAAAATTTGAACTCAGAACGTAAAAACAGATGAAATACCACTAAGCATTTCGCCCGGTGTGCTAATGTTTCTGCCAGCACACCGCCTTAATATTATACATTACTAGCAGAAATACCCGGCGTTGCCCGGGTTAAAGAGAATAATGAAATCTAAAAACGCTGTCTAGACTACGCATCATCTTTATATATAGAGATGTATATAACACACGTATATATATGTATATCAATATAAATATATGAAAGTCAATGAAGTTTTGTAAAAGAAGGTGATCATGTACATACTTTCTTGCTGTTGTGATTATAACACCTCATTGTAAACTATGTTCCTTGTTTTCCCTTGTGGAGCATATACAAATAGGTTTTTTGTTGCTGCCCACTTTTGAGCAGCCAACATACAGTTGTCCATGTGAGAAGCAGGGCTCTTCCAAGAGAAGACCAGCTA
>NC_068984.1:17138705-17147470 GCF_001194135.2 Octopus bimaculoides
GTGATTGTTTCAGTTAGTGGAATAGTTTCATTTTTAAAGTGAAAGTATTTGACATGAGTGTTTTTGTTTCACTTTTGACACGTAATACTTAAATAGTGGAGGAGATATTATGTTGCCGTGTGCTCGAACTCTGCAAGAAGTTAATAATTTTTTTTGACTAAAACACAACTGGAACCCTAAGTAAGGCATGTGTAAAATTTGAATGAAATTGGTTGCGTAGTTCTCGAGTTTTAGGGATTCACACAGACAGACAGACAGACAGACAGACAGACACACATTCTCATTTTTATATATATAGATTATACAAGCTGTGTGGTTAAGAATCTCACTTTGCAAGCACATGATTTTGGGTTCAGTCCTACTGTGCTGCACCTTGGGCACGTGTCTTGTTATAGCCATGGACTGACCAATGCCTTTGAGTGAGTCTGGTTGACAGAAACTGTATGGAAGCCAGTGGTATAAATATATTTACATGTATATGTGTGTGTCTGTATTCATGTCTGTTTGTACTCCCATCATGTGACAACCATTGTTGGTTTGTTTATGTTCTTGTAACTTGTGGTTTGGCAAAAGAGACCAATAGAAAAAGTACCAAACTTAAGAAATAAGTACTGGGGTTTGATTTGTTCAACTAAAACCTTTCAAGGTGGTGCCCCAGCATGGGTATAGACCAATGACTGAAACAAGTAAAAAATAAAAGATAAAGCTACAATCTAGATGACAGTAAAATACTGTTTGACACTGAATATACAAACTACAAGATAGATAGTAAAACACTGCTAGCTTTTCAGTAGGTCTAATTTTATTCTTAGTAACTCAGAGGTGATGAAACAATGTTAAAATAGACAATGGAAGAACAAAGTTTGTTGGTCAATGAATAAAGTATTCACTCTCGCTTTCTTTTTTTTTTTTTGCTGATATAGTTTACATGTTGTCACTGTTAAAAAGTACTCAAGGTGTATCTTGAAGATGAAACTTTAGTTAATACAGTAGATAAATGTGAAGTTTTAGAAAAAGTGTCATGGAAAAACAAGCATGGAATTAAAGGTAAAAAGATAAGAAAAAGGCGTGTGGGTGACTAAAGAGAATAAAGAACGTTATCCACATAGAATTACTGAATAGCTTATCTAACTGAAAGCAAACAGTTTGTAGAGACTGATTCATATGCAAAAGTGTCTAAAGTTTAATAACCTTTGTTTCTCTGAAAAATTTCATGATTTGCAACAATCTGTTTGTGACATAAAGGAGAAGGTTGCCAGTTGATGTAGATCAGTAGAAACTAGACTAGTTGTCGTTAACCTTTGGCATTTATACTGGACATATCAGGCCCAAATATTCCTACCTGTTTATGCTAAAACTGGCCTCTCACACCTACCTAACAATATCACTCTAAAAATAAACAATCATACCATAGAAATCTCAAAGCTTCAAGATAATGCATTATTAATTCAGAACAATGTGAATAAATAAGCATTTTATTTAACAGAGTAATCTAAATGCTAAAGGGTTAAATTAATAAAGAATTCAAATTATTTGGAAGTTGGATGTAGAGGGTTTGTAGGACACAGTGTGAGACGACTGCTGTTATCGTTAGGCCTAACTCACTGTACGGTAAATACCACCATGAGTGATATCCAAACTACAGTGGAGAAGGCTAAGCCACTGGATTTAGTTAAAAAGAGAAGATGAGCAATGGCTAGAGAAATATTGAGCTTTTTTTTTAGTAACCAGTTGATCTAGCAAGCAGAGCCTCATATCCGTGAGGGGGGCTGGTGCGCATTGATGCCGTCGAGAGGAGGCCCCGAAACGGTGCACATTCTCTCCTGATGACCCCATGCACTTGCTGGCTTCTGGTATGTGGAGTTCTCGACTGGTAGCACTTGCATGTGCAAGTTGTTAGCAAGACATATAACAACTTCTATCATTCTGGAGATGTTAAAAATGAGAGCAAAAACTTGGAGAATAATCAGGAGGGAGAATAGTTTTATGAACTGACATAGAAAAGCATGTTTTCTATTTCAGAAGACATGTAATACAGTAGGAGAGAAGCTGAAGAATTTGAAAAGATTATAAACTAATTTAAAGGAATTATATATAAGTTTTGTGACCTAATATGCATCAGTAGATATACTAATATTCACTAACATCTATATTCTCATCTGCACAATAAAACACCATATGTAATAATTGGGGGCTCTTTGTAGTCACTGAATCTTCTATTTCCTTCAAATCACTCCTTGCCATCTATTAGAACAGAATTAACTAAAAAAAAGTCTCTCATGCCTCTAGGAAAACAGAATAGTCATGGCTGAAAGGCCTTTTATCATAGAACTTGCTTAACTGAGATCAACTTGGGACTAAACAACAATAACAAAAAGTCTCTGTGTAGTTGCTCAAACTGCTAAAAATAGCAACCAAATATCCCTCAAATTATACTGCACTGCTTTAAAAACAAGGGCCACACTGGACAAATAAGTCCTGGCTGGTGTTCCTTTGATTATAGCCCTGCCTGATCAATGCTAGCTCAGGGCTACACAATATCAGAAACAAACTGCAACTGACTTTGCTTTTAATTAACTAAGACATGAGGTTTAATACACTGAGAAGAGATAATTATTTTATGGTTTATTTTAAATATATTAATTGCTGCCAATAAGTATGTTTTCAAATTAAATGTGAGAAAAATATAAGCTGATAAAAACAGTATCATATTTGGTGACATAAAAGATGCACAAGAATATCAGATACACCCTATTTTCAGCAGCACTTATTAAAAAAAAGTGTCAGGGACAGAATTAACCTCTGGGAGGCCTAATTTTGCATATAGGACACAGGAGGATTTTTTGAGACATTGGGGGGGGGGGGAGTGCATATTATATACCATCAAATACAGTCACTTTTTTAAAATAATTTCTGATCAGAACAAATGGAAAGTTATTTTCTTTTAACCTTTTTATGACAAAATTGCTTATCCAACTTTACACCTGATTTATTTATAAACTATACCCAATATTACATGGAATTTTGTTAATTTTCTGTTGCATTTTTAATCAGCTACTATCAACTAGAGTCCTATATTAATGAACATTCTCTGTGTAAAATGGAAATTTAAATAGGTTACAATCTCACTAAAATTGATATGGAAAAATTGCAAAAAGAAAAACAAAGAATTATTGGCCCAAAACTTGAGCAAAGAATTTATATAAGTGCAAAATATTTTTAGACCACTTTCAGTAGTTAATCTTAATTTTCTTAATCTATTTTGAAGTTTTTACAAGCTGGTTGCAACTTATGGATAACTTCATTCATGATAACAAAGTTGATCTGGCTTTCTACTTCAACTGAATGAGTAACTAATTAGAAAACAGATTAGTCTAATGTTAAGGTTATAAATAACTTTTAATTTCCATTATTGAATTCTCAGCTCCTTAAACCTTTCTTCATTCTTTATTCTATGTCCATAACCAGTGCAAAATGCCTACTCTCCAAATAAGTGTTTGCTAATGTAATCAGTAAAGTTTTCTAAACTTGTTACTTCTGAGGTGACATTAAATGTTTTTTTATTAATAGAAGATTAACAACATAATAAAAACTGAATTTTGATGCCTCTTGCATATGAAGATCTTTTGAGAAAAAAAACAAAAACAAAACAAAAACACAGTGAAGTCAAATGACCTACTGGTCCTTAGAAACAAAAATAAGGGCAATGCAAAGTTTATATTTGTAAAATAGATAAGAAATAAAGAGGGAAAGTTCGACAGAAACTCAGTATCAAAGACATTTGCTGCCTAAAGATTTGGAGATAGTGAGAATTTATCTGAATTTAGATAGCGATTATAGTAGTTTGGTACCAAAATTCTGTAAAGTTTATGAATATAAAAATACCTACAAATAGTGAATTACAAATGGAAACAGTGCCAAGATAAGTTGACATATTACAATTTAAATAAAATTCTATAAACTCAACTCACATGAGACAAAAAAAAGCAACATTTAATTTATAAATAAATTTCTTTTGCATTGACTTTCTTTTCTGTGTACACGTCTGATCAAATGGAAAGAGAAATAATCCTAAGTAATCCAGATGTCAAGATATCCTAAATCTTGATTTAAATATGATCTCACGAAGAGTAGAACACTACATCCATCACCACCAGCCTGAATGCAAAACAGACACAGTAGACAGATTCTTCCACAGACTTGACACAACACCTATGTAGCAAGATACAAACTTAAATGAGGCAAATAATACAGAAATGATAATAATTGATGTTAAAATTGTATGAATTATCTACAAAGCACAGGAGTGGCTGTTTGGTAAGAAGCTTGTTTTCAAACCATGTGGTTCTGAGTTCAGTCCCACTCTGTGACACCTTAGGCAAGTGTCTTCTACTATAGCTCCAAGCTGACCAAAGTCATGTGAATAGATTTGGTAAACAGAAATTGAAAGAAGCCTGTCACATGTGTGTGCGTGTGCATATATTTATATGTGTGTGTCTTTGTGTTTATTCTCACCACCACTTGACAACTAGTGTTGGTTTGTTTATGTCGCTGGAACTTAGCAATTCAGCAAAAAGAAACCAATAGAATAAGCACCAGGCTTAAGGAAAATATAAGTACTACACGAGTTGATTTGTTCAACTACAACCCTTCAAAGCATGCCACAGCATGGTTGCAGTCTAATGACTGAAACCGGTAAAAGATAAAATATGAATTCATTGAAATATGAATAGCGCTACCATACGCAATATCATTGATGATGATGATGATGGCAACAATATAATGATCCAGATGCTAACAGTTATGTTCATCCAGGATAGCCATTTCAAAATCAATAATTAAAATTCTTAAAATTTCAAATTTACAAACAAGCATCTTCAAAGAGGCATTTTATTAAAGCTCTTTCATTCCAAATGTTACTAAACTGTTTTTATGAAAATAAAATTTTAAAAATAAATAAATAAAAAAGTATGCTTTTACACTTTTTTGTTTTCTGCTTTCAATTCAAAACCAACACAGCAAGCCATAACCAGCAGTAATTATATATCAAAATAAGCTTGTAAACAGCACAGAATCTTACACTAGTACAGCTATCTTTAGAACTTAATCTATTTACCATAACATTAAAAAGGAATAATAGGTTTTCTATGTCACATTACACAACAAAATAATACATCATTTATTTTTACACAATCTAATTTAGTCGAAAAAAAAAAAAAATTCTTCCCAAAATAGTATTATTGATACTGACCTTGTTGGAAGGGGGTGGGGGAGATTAATTAAATATAATGTATAAAAAATTATATTAAATTCATCATCCTGGTTCTCTTCCATTACTCTCCCCAATGACTTTCTTGCTCTATGATGGCATTTGAACCTCAAGGGTGTGCCTTGGCACTTGCCACTATTTATATCTCTCTCTTCCTTTACTCAACCATCTTATTTATACTCTGATCCCTATTCCTTGTGAGCATGCCTGGCATTTTGCCACCATTTCCATCCTGCGGTCTCCCACTCACACTCTTTCTCTCTCTCTCTCCTTCAATTCCCTCAGGCTGGGCAACCATGTATTTTCTTTCTGGCAACACACCTGTTTCTGTCTTCCTCCCTGATCTTTCTTTCTTCGGCCAGGTAACCTTGTACTTCCTCTACAGTAAGACACCTGTATCTGTCTCACTATAACCATTTCATCATCAGCTCCTCCAATGATTCCTTAAACGTTTTTGTCATGCTAGGTACTTGGTGACCCTGTCAATACAGATGCCACGTAAAAGCACCCAGTCCACACTGTATTTGGAGAGGTATCCAGCTGTAAAAACTTTACCAAAACTGACTTCATCTGTGCTTGTGCCACATAAAAAGCATTAAGTGGTAGATGTTAGGAAGGGCATCCAGCTGTAAAAATCCTGTCCAAACAGTCACAGAAGTCTGGTGCAGGCTTCGGCCTGGCCGACTCTTGTGGTACTGTCCCACCCATGCTAGCATGGAACACAGATGTTGAATGATGATGATGATGATCCTCTTTCATCACTTTCTCTTCTCCCTAATGTACAGAGGATAAGGCACCCTCTCTAACATCAGTGACAGGAAGGACATGCAACTACAGAAAACATACCATGAGTAGAATGCAGATGCAAAATGTGGTCATGTAGTCCTCAATTTGTCTAGTTGAGAGCCGTAATTCGAAATAAGAGGTGACTTGGTTCATGAGAAGCAGTGTGGAAAAGGAAGGCATGATGATGGTGATGATACCACTTAATCTAAGAAAATCCATTGTGATCAAGTCAACTCCGGAGGTAAACTTAATATTTAATCTCTATTTCTAATGAATCTTCAAAGAAGATCTGTTCTTGAAATAAATGAGGTGAAAGCATAATTTTCTATAAGATAAACTATTTCACACACACACACGAAAGAGAGGAGTCAGCTACATACTTCAGACACAGAAATTAATAAAATGTATACCTAAAACACAGTGAACTCAGCTCATTTAATCACACCTTTAAAAGAATGCTACCTAAGGAAACAAAAGCAGATGGTGTAATTCCTAACTAAAAAGAATTTAAAATAATATGAATGGACAAGGCTGTAGTAGTTAACCATAATCATTACTAAATACCTCGATGTGTAACTAAATTTGAATTTTGAAATTTTATTAAAAGGAAATATTCTCTGATCTGATTTAAAATTTTCTCAATAAATAATTGAATTACAAACTTCAAGAAATAGTGCTTGTGCATTTTCTTTCTTAGAGAGACACATTTCTATGGGACACTATGGTGGCACAGTATCTTCTTCATAGTACCATGTTCATGACATAAAAGACATTACTGGTATAAAAGTATAGTTAGTATAACTTCCTTTTAAAAAACCCAGCGCTTTGAGGTTATCTTGCCCTCAGAATTTGCATTTAATAGCAGCAAACTACTAACAAGTGTTCTGCTGCTCTACTTGTTACCTTCCCCTTTGATTACATAACGAACTGGTTAACCGAGTAACATATGTAACAAAACAGCAAAATATCAAAAGCTTCATTCCTGAATGGTAACATATTTGAAGATATGAAATTAGTCAAATATACTCAAATAACTCAAATAAACTCAATGAGAAATCCACAATTGGATTGAAAAAAGAAAATCTATAAAGATTTGGAATTTGCAAACACAACAAACAAAATGTATGGCAGTATGTCATGCTCTGTTCTATAACCACTAATTATTAGAAGACAATGACACATCATTCATAAACAACTGCCTACGTCTCAAATATCAAGGACATGGTAACATGTTACTTAAAAAAAAAAAAAACAATCACTCCATTTTACCATTACTAATATACAATCAAAATGTGCGACTATCAATAAATAGGTGATAAACTGATGCAAATAGATGCTTCTACTTTTGAAAAGCAGTGCCTGGATTGACCGTGTCTGTTTGGACTGACACCTGTGCAGGTGGCACATAAAAAGACACCATTTCAGCATAGCCATTGCCAGTACCACCGGACTGGCATTCATGCCAGTGGCACGTAAAAAGCAACCACTACACTCTAGGAGTGGTTGGCATTAGGAAGGGCATCCAGCTGTAGAAACCCTGCCAGATCAGATTCGAGCCTGGTACAGCCATCTGGTTTGCCAGTCCCCAGTGAAATCGTCCAACCCATGCTAGCATGGAAAGCGGACGTTAAATGATGATGATGAATATTACAAATCGTTGTCGACTTATGACCTGTCTGACTTACAACCGATCGACTTTACAATGACTGGTGCACCAGCTCTCAGCAGCAATAATAAATAGTCCAGTTGAAATCTAATGGGTTTACTTTCTTACTGTCTATGAATGATGTCAGCTAACAAATGCTTCCCCTAAGTTTGGTTATCGATTGCCACTGTGGTTATCCCAAGTGCTGGATGAATATCCTGTCGTGGAGACATTGAGGCAACTTCGTATTTGTTTATAAGAACACTGCTTGAGACTCTGAAATTTTTGACTAATGCCAGTATAATAGTATAATACAGAATGGTGTATGTGATTTTTACCTGAGAATGTACCTTGGAGAATGTAAAAATATAAAACAAACCTATGCAGACCTATAGGCCGATTTACAACCAGTCAGTCGGAACCAATTGTGGTCATAAGTTGATGACGACCTGTATTTCTCGAGTGGATTTGATAAATGGAAACTGAAAGAAGCCCGATGTATATGTACATATATATGTATGTTTGTGAATATGCGTGTGTTTGTCTCTCCTTGGCTTGAGATTATTGCATAACAGTTGTAAATGAACATCACTATCATAACAAGTAGTGTCATTCATTTCCAATATTCAATGAAAACATGTCTGGCCTTGAAGAAATGTTGCCTTGCTT
Source organism: Octopus bimaculoides (assembly GCF_001194135.2). NCBI lineage: Eukaryota > Metazoa > Mollusca > Cephalopoda > Octopoda > Octopodidae > Octopus > Octopus bimaculoides. The sequence goes on from NC_068984.1 coordinate 17,147,075, forward strand.
GGAAATATGTAAAGGCAGGTGACAGGAAGGGCATCCAGCCACAGAAATTATGCCAAAGATGACATCAGAACATGACACAGCAGTGCAGGATGCCAGTTCTCTATTAAACCATCCTACACATGCCAGCATGTAAAACAACTGTTAAATGACGATGATTATATATGATATATATACATACATATATATATATATATACATATATATATATGCATATATATACATACATATATATACATACATACATATACATATATATATATATACATATATATATATACATATACATATATATACATACATATATATACATACATATATATACATACATATATATACATACATATATATACATACATATATATACATACATATACATATATATATATACATATATAC